>NW_023270769.1:0-27684 GCF_011800145.1 Mirounga leonina | reverse complement strand
ATCACCTCATACCAGACAGAATGGCTAAAATCAACAACACAAGAAAAAAACAGGAATTGGCAAGGATGTGAAGCAAATGAAATGTTCTTACACTGTTGGTGGGAATATAAACAAGTGCAGCCACTGTGTAAAACAGTATGGAGGCTCCTGAAAAGGTTAAAAATAGAACTACCTTATGATCTATTAATTGCATTATTGGAGGATTTACCCCCAAAATACAAAAACATATTGAAAGGGTCACATATACCCCTACGTTTATTGCAACATTACTTACAATAACCAAAATATGGAGTCAGCCCAAATGAGCATCAATAGATGAATGGATAAATAAGAAGTGGTATATATGTATAAAATCGAATATTATTCAGCCATAAAAAAGAATGAATTCTTTCCATTTGCAAAGACATGAATGGAGAAAGAGAGTATGATGCTAAGTGAAATAAGTCAGTCTGAGAAAGACAAATACCATATGATTTCACTAGTATGTGGAACTTAAGAAACCAAACAATTAAGCAAAGAAAAAAACAAAAACAAAACAAAATAGGAAATAGACTCTTTTTTTAAAAAAGATTTTATTTATTTATTTGACAGAGAGAGAGACAGCGAGAGAGGGAACACAAGCAAGGGGAGTGTGAGAGGGAGAAGCAGGCTTCCCACGGAGCAGGGAGCCTGATACGGGGCTCAATCCCAGGATCCTGGGATCATGACCTGAGCCGAAGGCAGATGCTTAATGACTGAGCCACCCAGGCGCCCAGGAAATAGACTCTTAAGTACAGAGAACAAACTGATGGTTACCAGAGGCGAGGTGGGTGGAGAGATGAATGAAATAGGTGATGAGGATTAAGGAATGCATTTGTTGTGCTGAACACAGGGTGATGTATGGAAATGTTGAATCACTATATTGCACACCTGAAACTAATATAACACTTTATGTTAAACATACTAGAATTAAAATTTTGAAAACTGAATATAATTTTACCACACAATCCTGCAAACATGCCCCTCTATATTTATCCAAAGAAAACTTATGTACACAAATAAAACTGCACAAGGATGTTTAGAGCAGCTTTATTGTTAGTTGCCAAAATTTGGAGGGAACCAAAATGTTCTTTAGTAGGTGAATGGATAAATAATTGTAGTACATGAAGATAATGGGATATTATATAGCAGTGAGCTATCTAGCCACAAAATCACATGGAGAAAATTTAAATGTATAGTACTAAATAAGGAAAGCCAATCTGAATAGATTGTATATTATATGATTCCAACTACATGACATTCTGGGAAAGCCAAAAATATGGAGACAATAAAAAGATCATTGAATACCTGGTCTGATGGGGGTTAGGGTACAAAAATGGTCAGGGTGTGGTGGAGTTTTGGGGTAGTACAAATGCTCTGTGAGACATTATAGTGATGACTGTATGTCATTATGTATTTGTCCAACCCATAGATGTAAAGCACTAAGAGAATCCCTAATGTAAACTATGGACTATGGATTAATCATGAGGTTTAAGTGTAGGTATATCTTTGTTAAAAAATGTGATTCTGGAACTCATCAAACTCAACACCCAAAGAACAAAGAATCCAATCAAGAAATGGGCAGAAGACATGAACAGACATTTTTCCAAAGAAGACATCCAAATGGCCAACAGACACATGAAAAAGTGCTCAACATCGCTCGGCATCAGGGAAATCCAAATCAAAAGCTCAATGAGATACCACCTCACACCAGTCAGAATGGCTAAAATGAACAAGTCAGGAAACGACAGATGTTGGCGGGGATGCGGAGAAAGGGGAACCCTCCTACACTGTTGGTGGGAATGCAAGCTGGTGCAGCCACTCTGGAAAACTGTATGGAGGTTCCTCAAAAAGTTGAAAATAGAGCTACCATATGATCCAGCAATTGCACTACTGGGTATTTACCCCAAAGATACAAAAGTAGGGATCCGAAGGGGTACATGCACCCCGATGTTTATAGCAGCAATGTCCACAATAGCCAAACTGTGGAAAGAGCCAAGATGTCCATCGACAGATGAATGGATAAAGAAGAGGTGGTATATATATACAATGGAATATTATGCAGCCACCAAAAGGAATGAGATCTTGCCATTTGCAATGACGTGGATGGAACTGGAGGGTATTATGTTGAGTTAAATAAGTCAAACAGAGAAAGACATGTATCATATGATCTCACTGATATGAGGAATTCTTAATTGTAGGAAACAAACTGAGGGTTGCTGGAGTGGTGGGGGGTGGGAGGGATGGGGTGGCTGGGTGATAGACATTGGGGAGGGTATGTGCTATGGTGAGCGCTGTGAATTGTGCAAGACTGTTGAATCTCAGATCTGTACCTCTGAAACAAATAATGCAATATATGTTAAGAAAAAAAAAGAAGAAGAAGAAGGTAGCAGGAGGGGAAGAATGAAGGGGAGTAAATCGGAGGGGTAGATGAACCATGAGAGACGATGGACTCTGAAAAACAAACAGGGTTCTAGAGGGGAGGGGGGTGGGAGGATGGGTTAGCCTGGTGGTGGGTATTGAGGAAGGCACATTCTGCATGGAGCACTGGGTGTTATGCACAAACAATGAATCATGGAACACTTCATCTAAAACTAATGATGTAATGTTTGGGGATTAACATAAGAATAAAAAAATGTGATTCTGGTGAGTTATATTGTTACTCATGAAGGTTATGCATTTGTGGATGTAGTGGTTATATGGAAAATTTCTGTATTCCCTCTCAATTTTTTTAAACCTAAAAGAGTTCTAGAAAAATTTGAAGCAAATATACTAAGAAATAATGTGTGTAAATTTGTAGATGGTATTTATTATTGAAAATTCAAAAAAAAGAGAAAATAACTTTCACTTTTTGGTGAATATTTTTTTTAGCAACCTCTGCAGTGATGTTTTCATGGCATTATTTCTTAGACTGTATATAATGGGATTGAAGGTTGGAGGCACCATAGTGTAGAACATAGAAATTAAAAGGTCACTAATAGAAGGAAACCCTGAAGCTGGCTTCAGATAAGCAAAGATGCCAGTGAAGAGAAATAATATAATTACCACCAGATGTGGAAGGCAAGTGCAGTAGGCTTTTGACTGACCTTCTCTTGAAGGAATCTTCTTGACAATGGAAAGGATGTTCACATAGGAAATAATGATGTAAATAAAACAACAGATATCCAACACCACACTAATGAGAATAGGTACAATTTCTATCATTAAATTTTCTGAGCAAGAAATAGCCAATAACTGGGGGATGTCACAAAAGAACTGATGGACTATGTTAGACCCACAGTAGGATAAGGAGAAAGTACCAACTGTGTGCATCAGAGCAATCAGACCCCCACCCAGCCAAGATACACCTGTCAGCTGAACACATATGTCTTTGTTCATGATGATTTCATAGTGCAGGGGATGGCATATGGCAGCATAGCGGTCAAAGCACATTGCTGTCAGGAGGTGTAGTTCTGTAGTTGCTGAAAAAACCACCAGAAAGACCTGGGCAACGCAGCCAGTGAATGAGATGGAGTTACTGTGAGACAAGGAGTTGGCAATGGATTTAGGAATGGTGACTGAAATTAGGCAGAGATCCAAAAAGGATAAATTATTCAAGAAGTAGTACATGGGGGTGTGAAGATTCTGGTCCAAAATTGTGATCATGATGATGAGGACATTGCCCATCAGAGCACAGAAGTAAATAAAAAAGAAGAGCACTAAATGAAGAATGCATATATTTTTGTTGGTAGAAAATCCCATGAGGATAAATTCTATCACAACTGTGAGATTTGTCAGCATTGGAGGCATAATCTGTATAAAAATAGAGTAATAAAATATCATCCTCAATTTTTTTCAGTATTGAACATAAAATGGTTTCTAAATATGGCAGTCATGCAAACTATTAAACACAGAAATTACTTTCATCTAGCTCCTACTCAGTATATTGATCATCAATCATTACTTGAATAAAACTTCTTTATTGAACCACTTTAGTTTCAAATCATGTAAATGTGCCATTATTATGTTGTCCACATATGTCCTGTGAAAAATCCTGAAGTACTGAAAATTTCAACTGATTTTATCAAAACCTGAACAACAATCTACCTTCTTATATCTCTCAGTAAATTCAGAGTGACAAACCAACTACTATTCAATTGTGTCTCAGTCATAAGGTCACTTCATATCCCATGAACAACAAAACGTGTTTTGGCATACCTTCAAGAAGTTGAATAGTGGGAAAAATGATTACAGACCTTCTGCAATCTATGAAATCTTTAACTTCCTTACTGTCTGCAAAACGGTTTAGAGATATTCATATATTTAAAATTTTTGATAGATTAAATATAAATCAATCTAACTTTTTTCTCATTCATAATACTCAAATTATTTATCATAAAATTATATGGTTTTATGTGCATACTTCCATATGATACATGTCCTGATTACTGTAGGTATCAAAAATCCTACATTATATGAACCAAGATTACTGGCCTCCTAGTCACCAATTTATTCACTATTCCCCCTGTCAGCTGATTTTCCCATTATACTATGAGTTAAAAAATGTTTTCTCTACATGCTTTCTTTTTTTTATTTTTCATCATATTTATACATCTAGTCCTAAAATGCATGTACTTGCAACCTATTACAGTCTTTAAGCCCACCCCTACCCAATCCCCTTCCTTGTCTTCCTCTTTCCATCCCATAAGATTGATGGAAATGGAATCTGTGGCAGGAAGAAGGGACCACACACTGTTGCAGTAAATAAAAATACTTTTAGTCTGATGAGTGTGGTTGTTAATTTCTTTTACAGTGACATGCCAGCTTCTTCTATTTGTACAGATTTTATTCATCAACCTTCATGTAAATTTAGTAAAATATTAAGATTGTACTATACAATATTCTCTCCCACACCATCTTATTCTAATTATCCTAAATACATGATTAGCCTCTCTCCATTGTGATGGACCATGGAAAGATCCTGAATAAATACTGGTTGTTGGATTTGGAAAAATGATAATATAAAAAATATATGTTTGTCATAATTAAATTAAATTTGATCATATATATATATATATATCTATATATCCCTGTTAAAATACTGTGAATTCTTCATCTTATAATATTACTAACAGCTAGAGTGATGGAGTAAGAAAAACCCATATATGTTTGTTACTTCTAATGTGACAGATAAAAAATGATTGGGAAATATTGCCTTAAAGAGTTCTTGAAGATTCTAACTCATACACATGTGATTAATGTTTTGGGGGATGAAAATATAGCACTCCACCTTCAACATTTAGTGTTATTATTTTTTAAGTTTCATCTTCAGTTTCTTTATTCATCACTTACTCTTATTAACTATCGTGATTTAATTTAACACTTAATACTTTAAACTTAGTGTATTAAATGCCAAAATATATCACTAACAGCTATACACCTGGTAATTATCATATATGTTCTAAATAAAATATTATAATATGATATAATTATTAAAATTCATAAAAAGTGGAACACCTTAAATTGAAGAAAATTTTGAAATATATATTTCTCCCATTGAAACTCACCACAGAGAAACCTGGAACTGTTAAATCAAACAATTTGTGCAGCAAAGAATAAAATTATCCCTTTACATTTTTTAGTTTTCATTTTTTTGCAAAATTAGTATTTTTAACTCCTGTTTTTCTCATCCAAAATAAATTATTAAATCTAAAATATTTTAAGCCTAAGTATTTTTTTTCTTCCAAACAGTCATTTAATAGTATACCTCCAAACCTGGCACATGGAAGTTCCACTTGTCTTTTTAAGCTTGCTTATATTGAGTATTGCCATCACAAGGGCAGAAGGATATTATAGAATCTCATTTCAAAACAGACGATTACATGTGTTGATCCTCTGAAAAATAATATAACTTCCAAACTGGCTCTATTGATACCACAGTAGGAAGAAAGAGGGGACCTAAAGAGCATGGCATTTTACTTCTCTTACTAGTCTCTTATGCACCTGAACATTGTCCAAGAGTTATAATATATTAAGCTGCTCTATTCCAAAGGGAAAATAATGTTATGTTTTTCTCCATTGGGTTGCCTAATTGCTCCTAGCCAATAATAAATCTCGCTAAATAATTAGTGTAATCAGTAGACTGTGTTTTTAATTCTTTGTTGGTTATGCATCTATGGACAGGACTGGGATTAGCTTTAGCATCCAGTGTTTTAGTCATTATTTACTGAGTGCTGACTATGGGCTACAACCAGTTTTTGGCACCTCTACATGAAAAACAATGTGGTGAATCAAAGTGCAAAGGGGAGCTCTAACCTTAGCTTCTGTCACCAGGAGACACAAACATTAGAAATAAATTGGAGTGCATATAGAGCCACAAAGAGGGTTGTTCCAGGGAGAGTATGATTAACAGTGGGTCCAAGAAAAGCACATGGTGTGGGTCTTACATGGGGGCTTCAGAGTCTAGTGCAACCTCAGGGAAGCAGGTAAGTAAGAAACTAGATTATGAGTAAATTAAGAAAAAAATAGCTGCAGGACCAGGGGACAATGCAGTTCATGTGAAGTTGTTAAGTTTTACTCTGCATGAGAGGAAAACCACAGATAATTTTGAGTAGAGGAGTGAAATGTTCAACTGATATTTAAATTTGATCACTCTCTGACAAGTGTAGACTGTAGGGAGAGCTGACTGGAAATAAGAACTGAATGCTTCCAGCACGGACCCAACAAGTGGCAGATCTGGGGAGACTCCCCTTCCTCCCCAGGAGGAGTGGCGTGGGAGTGCACCAAGGGATCTGCTGGGTTTGGAGACTCCACACCAGCTTGGGTGCCAGAGATAGAAACGCTTGGTCACAGGCCAGGTGAGCACAGAGTGTGGCCAGAGATGGGGGAGATGGGAGTGACTCACTGCTTTTCTCTGGGGGCTCACTGAGGAGTGGGGCCCCGAGTTCTCCACTCCTCTGGGTCAGAGATTGGGAGGCCGCCATTTTCACTCTCCTCCTCCAAACCTGTACAGAAAGCTTGCAGGGAACAAAAGCTCCCGGGAGCAAACCTGAGAAGATTACTTAGCCTGGTCAGGCAAGGCAGGACAATTCCACCTCTGGCAAAGACATTTGGGAACCACAGCAACAGGCCCCTCCCCCAGAAGATCAGCAAGAACAACCAGCCAAGACCAAGTTTACCGATCAATGAGAACGGCAGAACTCCAGCACTAGGGGAATACTACACATAGAATCCATGGCTTTTTTACCATGATTCTTTTTTTTTTTTAAAGATTTTATTTATTTATTTGAGAGAGAGAGAATGAGAGAGAGCACATGAGAGGGGGGAGGGTCAGAGGGAGAAGCAGACTCCCCGCCGAGCAGGGAGCCTGATGCGGGACTCGATCCCAGGACTCCAGGATCATGACCTGAGCCGAAGGCAGTCGCTTAACCAACTGAGACACCCAGGCGCCCTTTACGATGATTCTTTAGTCTATCAAAGTTATTTTTTTTAACTGTCTTTTTTTTTCTTTAAATTTTTCATTTTCCCTTTTTCAACCAACATCTTATCAATCCCTTTTTTAAAAAAAACATTTTTATTTTTCATTTTTAGAGTCATATTCTCTCCCTTCATAGTAGTTACCCGTATTTTTGGCATAGATATATAAGTTGTTCTCTTTTTAAAATTTTGAGTTAGTTTCTTATAACATATCAAAATATACCCTAATCTCTACTGTATGGTTTTGTTCTACTCTCCTGCATGATCACATTCTCTCCCTTTTTTTCCTTTTTGTAAAATCCTCTTCTTCCTTTTTTCAAACAACTTCTTATCAATTCCGTCTATAAAATTTTTTTATAATTTTCATCTTTACAGTCATATTCCATCCCTTCATCATATCAACCCTTATTTTTGTATATATAAGTTTATCTTTCTTTAAAATTTTGGGAGGCACTTTCTTCTAACAGACCAAAAAACACCCAAAATCTAGTGTGTGGCACTGATCTATGCACCAGCCTGATCATATTTGATCATATTCTGTTTTTTGTTTTGTTTTTTGTTCTGTTTTTGTTTGTTTTTATCTTTTTTTTAATCTTTTTTTTTCTTTTTCTTTTTTCTTTCTTTCCCTTTCTTTTCCCCTGGCTTCAGGTCTTTTCTGATTTGTTTAGAGTATATTTTCTGGGGATGTTGTTATCCTGTTAGCATTTTGTTCTCTCATTAATTTATCTCCTCTGGACAAAAAGACAACAGAAAAAATCACCTCAACAAAAAGAAAAAGAGGAGGTACAAACTGCCAGGGACCTACTCAATATGGACATTACTACGATGTCGGATCTAGAGTTCAGAAACATCACTTTAAAGATGCTAGCTGGGCTTGAAAAAAGCATGGAAGTTATTAGAGAAACCCTTTCTGGAGAAATAAAAGAACTAAAATCTAACCAAGTCGAAATCAAAAAGGTTATTAATGAGGTGCAATAAAAAATGGGGGCCCTAACTGCTAGGATAAATGAGACAGAAGAGAGAATCAGTAATATAGAAGATGAAATGATGGAAAATAAAGAAGCTGAGAAAAAGAGAGATAAACAACTACTGGATCACGAGGGCAGAATTCGAGAGCTAAGTCATACCATAAGATGAAACAACATTAGAATAATTGGGATCCCAGAAGAAGAAGAAAGAGAGAGAGGGGCAGAAGGTATAATGGAGCAAATTATAGCTGAGAACTTCCCTAATTTTGGGGAGGAAACAGGCATCAAAATCCAGGAAGCACAGAGAACCCCTCTCAAAATCAATAAAAATAGGTCAATACCCCGACATCTAATAGTAAAACTTACGAATCTCAGAGACAAAGAGAAAATCCTGAAAGCAGCTCGGGAGAAGAGATCTGTAACCTACAATGGTAGAAACATTAGATTGGCAACAGACCTATCCACAGAGACCTGGCAGGCCAGAAAGGACTGGCATGATATATTCAGAGCACTAAATGAGAAAAATATGCAACCAAGAATACTATATCCAGCTAGGCTGCCATTGAAAATTGAAGGAGAGATAAAAAGCTTCCAGGACAAACAAAAATTAAAGGAATTTGTGAACATGAAACCAGCCCTACAAGAATTATTGAAAGGGGTCCTCTAAGCAAAGAGAGACCCTAAAAGCAACATAAACCAGAAAGGAACACAGACAATATACAGTAACATTCACCTTACAGGCAATACAATGGCACTAAATTCATAACTTTAATAGTTACCCTGAATGTAAATGGGCTGAATGCCCCAATCAAAAGACACAGGCTATCAGATTGGATAAAAAAAAACAAGACCCATTGATATGCTGTCTGCAAGAGACTCATTTTAGACCCAAAGACACCCCCAGATTTAAAGTGAGGGGGTGGAAAATCATTTACCATGCTAATGGACACCAAGAGAAAGCTGGGGTGGCAATCCTTCTATCAGACAAATTAGATTTTAAACCAAAGACTATAATAAGAGATGAGGAAGGACACTATATCCTACTTAAAGGGTCTATCCAACAAGAAGATCTAACAATTGTAAATATCTATGCCCGTAACATGGGAGCAGCCAAGTATATAAGGCAATTAATAACAAAAGCAAAGAAACACATCGACAACAATACAATAATAGTGGGGGACTTTAACACCCCCCTCACTGAAATAGACAGATCGTCTAAGCAAAAGATCAACAAGGAAATAAAGACTTTAAAAGACACAGTGGAACAAATGGACTTCACAGACATATTCAGAACATTCCATCCCAAAGCAATGGAATACACACTTTTCTCTAGTCCCCATGAAACATTCTCCAGAACCGTTCACATCCTAGGTTATAAATCAGGTCTCAACTGGTACCAAAAGATTGGGATCATTCCCTGCCTATTTTCAGACCACAGTGCTTTGAAACTAGAACTCAATCACAAGAGGAAAGTTGGAAAGAACTCAAATACATGGAGGCTAAAGAGCATCCTACTAAAGAATGAATGGGTCAACCAGGAAATTAAAGAAGAATTAAAACAATTCATGGAAACCAATGGAAATGAAAACACAACTGTTCAAAATCTTTGGGATGCAGTAAAGGCAGTCCTAAGAGGGAAGTATATAGCAATACAAGCCTTTCTCAAGAAACAAGAAAGGTCTTAAGTACACAACCTAACCCTACACCTAAAGGAGCTGGAGAAAGAACAGCAAATAAAGCCTAAACCCAGCAGGAGAAGAGAAATAATAAAGATTGGAACAGAAATCAATGAAATAGAAACCAAAAGAACAGTACAACAGATCAACGAAACTAGGAGCTGGTTCTTTGAAAGAATTATCAAGATTGATAAACCCCTGGCCAGACTTATCAAAAAGAAAACAGAAATGAGTCAAATCAACAAAATCATGAATGAAAGGGGAGAGATCACAACCAACACCAAAGAAATACAATTATTATTATTATTATTTTAAGATTTTATTTATTTATTTAAGAGAGAGAATGAGAGAGAGCATGAGAGGGGGGAGGGTCAGAGGGAGAAGCAGGCTCCCTGCCGAGCAGGGAGCCTGATGCGGGACTTGATCCCGGGACTCCAGTATCATGACCTGAGCTGAAGGCAGTCGCTTAACCAACTGAGCCACCCAGGCGCCCGAAATACAAACAATTATAAGAACATATTATGAGCAACTCTATATCAGCAAATTAGATAACCTGGAAGAAATGGATGCATTCCTAGCAATGCATCAACTACCAAAACTGAACCAGGAAGAAATAGAAAACCTGAACAGACCTATAACCACAAAGGAAATTGAAGCAGTCATCCAAAATCTTCCAAAAAACAAAAGCCCAGGGCCAGATGGCTTCCCAGGGGAATCCTACCAAACATTTCAAGAAGAATTAATACCTATTCTTCTGAAACTGTTCCAAAAAATAGAAATGGAAGGAAAACTTCCAAACTCGTTTTATGAGGCCAGCATTACCTTGATCAACAAACCAGACAAAGACCCATCAAAAAGGAGAATTAGAGACAAATATCCTTGATGAACACGGATGTGAAAATTCTCACCAAAATACTAGCCAATAGCATCCAACAGTACATTAAAAGCATTCTTTACCACGACCAAGTGGGATTTATCCCTGGGCTGCAAGGTTGGTTCAACATCTGCAAATCAATCAACGTGATACAATACATTAACAAGAGAAAGAACAAGAATCATATGATCCTCTCAATATACGCAGATGCAGAAAAAGCATTTGACAAAGTACAGCATGCTTTCTTGATTAAAACACTTCAGAGTTTAGAGATAGAGGATACATATCATAATCATATCATAAAAGCCATCTTGGAAAAACCTACAGCGAATATCATTCTCAATGGGGAAAAACTGAGAGCTTTCCCCCTAAGGTCAGGAACATGGCAGGGATGTCCACTAGCACCCCTAATATTCAACATAGTATTGGAAGTCCTAGCCACAGCAATCAGACAACAAAAAGAAATAAAAGTCATCCAAATCAGCAAAGAAGAAGTCAAACTCTCACTCTTGGCGGATGATACAATACTTTATGTGGAAAACCCAAAAGACTCCACCCCAAAACTGCTAGAACTCATACAGGAATTCAGTCAAGTGGCAGGATATAAAATCAATGCACAGAAATCAGTGGCATTCGTATACACCAACAACAAGACAGAAGAAAGAGAAATGAAGGAGTCGAGCCCATTTACAATTGTACCCAAAACCATAAGATACTTAGGAATCAATCTAACCAAAGAGGCAAAGAATCTGTACTCAGAAAACTATAAAATACTCATGAAAGATATTGGGGAACACACAAAGAAATGGAAAAACATTCCATGCTCATGGATTGGAAGAACAAATACTGTGAAGATGTGAATGCTACCTAGAGCAATCTACACATTTAATGTAATCCCTATCCAAATACCATCCACTTTTTTCAAAGAAATGGAACAAATAATCCTAAAATTTGTATGTAATCAGAAAAGACCCCGCATAGCCAGAGGAATGTTGAAAAGAAAAGCAAAGCCGGCGGCATCACAATTCCGGACTTCCAGCTCTATTACAAAGCTGTCATCATCAAGACAGTGTGGTACTGGCACAAAAACAGACACATAGATCAAAGGAACAGAATAGAGAGCCCAGAAATGGACCCTCAACTCTATGGTCAACTTATCTTTGACAAAGCAGGAAAGAATGTCCAATGGAAAAAAGAGAGTTTTTCAAGGGCAAAACTGAACTCTTGGGACTTCATCAAGACAAAAAGCTTTTGCAAAGCAAAAGAACCAGTCAACAAAACCAAAAGTCAAGTGACAGAATGGGAGAAGATATTTGCAAATGACATATCAGATAAGGGCTAGTATCCAAAATCTATAAATAACTTATCAAACTCAACACCCAAAGAACACATGATCCAATCAAGAAATGGACAGAAGACATGAACAGACATTTTTCCAAAGAAGACATCCAAATGGCCAACAGAACATGAAAAAGTGCTCAACATCGCTCGGCATCAGGGAAATCCAAATCAAAACCTCAATGAGATACCACCTCACACCAATCAGAATGGCTAAAATTAACAGGTCAGGAAAGGACAGATGTTGGCGTTGATGTGGAGAAAGGGGAACCCTCCTACACTGTTGGTGGGAATGCAAGCTGGTGCAGCCACTCTGGAAAACTGTATGGATGTTCTTCAAAAATTTGAAAATAGAGCTACCATATGATCCAGCAATTGCACTACTGGGTATTTACCCCAAAGATACAAATGTAGGTATCTGAAAGGGTACGTGCACCCCGATGTTTATAGCAGCAATGTCCACAATAGCCAAATATGGAAAGAGCCAAGATGTCCATCGACAGATGAATGGATAAAGAAGAGGTGGTATATATATACAATGGAATATTATGCAGCCATCAAAGGAATGAGATCTCGCCATTTGCTATGACTGGATGGAACTGGAGGTTGTTATGCTGAGTGAAATAAGCCAATTATAGTAGGACATGTATCATATGACCTCACTGATATGAGGAATTCTTAATCTCAGGAAACACACTGAGGGTTGCTGGAGTGGGGTGTGGGGTGGGAGAGAGGGGGTGACTGGGTAATAGACACTGGGGAGGGTATGTGCTCTGGTAAGCACTGTGAATTGTGCAAGACTGTTGAATCTCAGATCTGTACCTCTGAAACAAATAATGCAATATATGTTAAGAAAAAAAAAAAGAAGAAGAAGGTAGCGGGAGGGGAAGAATGAAGCGGGGGAAATCGGAGGGGTAGACGAACCATGAGAGACGATGGACTCTGAAAAACAAACTGAGGGTTCTAGAGGGGAGGGGGGTGGGAGGATGGGTTAGCCTGGTGATGGGTATTGAGGAGGGCACATTCTGCATGGAGCACTGGGAGTTATGCACAAACAATGAATCATGGAACCCTACATCTAAAACTAATGATGTAATGTATGGTGATTAACATAACAATAAAAAATTTTAAAAAAAGAACTGAATGCTTGAATGTCACCATTCCTAATGAGTGTTCATGATGACCTGGAAAAAGCAGGTAATATAGGTGAGAGAGGTATTATGTTTATGAATATATTTTATGATGAGGCCTAAATATCTCCTTTAATTTAACAATACCTTAATCTATTTTTGTTTTATAAACCTAATCTCATGTGCTTGACTTAAATGATTTTGTCAGATGATGAAATTATTTTTACATTCTATTATTATTATTTTTTAAATATTTTTTTTGTTTTTATTTGACAGAGAGAGAGGCAGTGAGAGACGGAACACAGGCAGGGGGAGTGGAGAGGGAGAAACAGGCTTCCTGTGGAGCAGGGAGCCAAATGCAGGGCTCGATCCCAGGAGCCTGGGATCATGACCAGAGCCGAAGGTGGACACTTAAGGACTGAGCCACCCAGGCGCCCCTGTACTCTATTATTGAGAAAGTAATTTTAAACCTAAAATACTATAACCAGAAAAAAATTTATTTTTGGACTTTTGTGTTATTTAATTGTCTTCTTTTTCTCTTTTCCTTTCCCCTTCTTATTTTTTCTTTTCTTTTTAAACTTAATATTTTATTATTTAGTATTTATTATGTTAGTAGTAGTAGTATTTCTTTCTGTAAAAAGCCATAGTACAAAAGAGCAATTAGCATATGCAGCCATAGCTCCAGTGAGCTAGCAAAATTCAGCAATTACATAGAAGCCGCACAGGGGACACCACACACAAGACCATTCCTTCAGGTTTAGAAGACGTAGCTATTCACCTAACTCATAGAATCAAACACAAAAACACAAACAAAACTGGGAGACAGAAGAATAATATATACCAATAGAAAATAAAAACAAGGAAAAAAACAGAAAAAGAAGTAAGTTAAACAGAGATAAAAAATATGCCTAATGAAGAATTTAAAGCCATGATCACAAAGATCCTCACCAGGCTGGGGAAAAGGGTGGAATAAATCAGTGAATACTTCATTAAAGATATAGAAAATCTAAAAAAGGAAGCAGAGTCGTAGGATACAATGGGAATAAAAATCACAATAGAAAGAATCAACAGTTGATTAATGGATGAGAAGAACATGTCAGCGATTTGAAGACAGATTAATGGAAAGCAAACAAGTTGAACAAAAAGAAAAGAATTTTAAAAATGATGATGGAGGCACCTGTGTTGCTCAGTCAGTTAAGCGTCTGCCTTTGGCTCATGCCCAGGACCCCGGGATCAAGCCCCACGTCAGGCTCCCTACTCAGCAGGTAGTCTGCTTCTCTCTCTCCCTCTGCCTACCACCATTCATGCTCTCTCTCTCTCACTCACTCTGTTATTTCTCTCTCAAAATAAATAAAATATTTTTAAAAATAAAATAAAAATGAGGATAAGTTAAGAGATTTCTTGGACCTCATCAAACAATCCAAACATTGGCATTATAGGGAATCCAAAAGAAGAAGAGAAACAGATGTAGAAATTTTATTTAAATAAATAATAAATGAAAACTTCTCTTACCTAGGGAAAGAAATAAATATCCAAGTCCAAGGAGCACAGAGACTCCAAACAATAGAAATGCAAAGTGGTCCACATGAGGACACAAAATAAATAGAATATCAAAAAATAAAGAAAAATTGAGAATCATAAACACACCAAAAGAGAAACAAGTTACCAACAAGGGAAAATCTGTGAACATATCAGCTGAGGTGTCAGCAGAAAATTTATAGGCTAGCAGACAGTGGTGTGATATATTCAAAGTGCTGAAAGGGAAAATCTACAATCAAGAATGGTCTACTTGACAAGGTTTTCATTCAGATTTGAAAGAGAGAAAAACCCCACAAGCAAGAAATTATGCAAGCAGCCCAGCAGTGGCCAGCACCACTCCAAAGTGACTCTTTCCCTAGGGAGATTGGAATTAAACATGCACAGCAGTTTGACTATAGCCTGAACAATGGGCAGGGGACAGATATCTGATCTGACTGCAGGCTCCACCCACCAACAAGAGCCAATCAGGGACAACACAGGAAGAGCACTCTGTAGTTCCATCTGGCTGCAGCTCTGCCAAACATCTGATCTGATCCAACTCAAGCACAAATGGCCTCAGACTATCCATTTAATAACACGGGCACCAAACCATGCCCACAAAAGGCAACAAAAGCCATTGCAGATGATAGGACTGAAAGTAAATCCAGTTCAGTGACATGGCATATTCAGCACACATAGAAGACACCTATGAAGTGACAAATTCTGGTGAACAGTGGACATTGCACTGTAAGAGACTACAAAATCTCTTCTTCATAATGTCATTACCCTCAAGAACAGGAGATGTATCTGACTTTCCTAACACACAGTAACAGGCACAGAAAATCAGGCAAAATGAAGAGACAGAGAAATTTATCCAAAATGAAACAGGACATAGTCATGGCAAGAGATCTAAGTAAAATAAATATAAGTAACATACCTGATAGGGTATTTAAAGCAATGATCTTAAGGATAAACTGTGGACTTGAGAAAAGAGTAGAAGACATGAGTGAGAACCTTCACACAGAAATAAGGAATTAACAGCAGAGATAAGTGGCTCAATAAATGAAACGAGAAACTTGAATGATGGAATGAAAAGCAGCAGGCTGGAGGAGGAGAGGAATGAATTAATGACCTAGAAGATGGAGTGATGTAAAGTAATCAAGGTGAACAGAAGAGAAAAAATAATTATGCAAAATGAGAATAGACTTAGGTGATTCAGTGACTCTATCAAATGTAATAACATTCATATTATAGAAGTCTAGAAGAAGAAGAAAGAGAAAAGGGACAGAAAATTTATTTGAAGGTATAATAGCTGAAAACTTCTATAAGCTGGGGAAAGAAACAGATACCCAGATCCAGGAGGCAAAGAGAACCCCCATAAAAATCAACAAAAGCAGATCCACATCAAGACACATTTTAATTAAATATGCAAAATATATGGATTTAAAAAAAAAGCAGCAACCAAAAGAAAACAGTAACATACAAGGGAAACTCTGTAAAGCTAGCAGGGGAGTTTTCAACAGAAACTTTGCAAAACAGAAGGGAGTGCCATGATATATTAAAAAGTGCTGAAAGGGGAAAATCTGCAGCCAAGAATACTCTATCCAGCAAGGCTATGATTTGGAATAGAAGAGATAAAGTGTTTCCCAGACAAGAGAAAAACAAAAACACTAAAGAAATTCAAGACTACTATTTCACCCCTGGAAGACATATTAAAGGGAACTCTTTGAGTGAAAAGGAAAGAACAAAAGTGAAAATATGAATAAGGAAACACAAAAGCAGTGAAAATGAATATTTCTGTAAAAAAATCAGTTAAGGAACTCACAAAATTAAAGGATATGCAATATGACAATATATACCTAAAATAAGGGGAGGGGTAAAGAATGAGTTCAAAGTAAAAAAGTCATCAACCTAATACTGACTGCTACATGTAGAAGTGGTTCTATACAAACCTAATGGTAACCATATATCAAAAAACATTAATTAATATGCATATAATAAAGAGAAAGAAATGCAAACATATCACTAAAGAAAATCAGCAAACCATGAAAGAGAGAAAGACAAGGAAGAATCAGAGAAATTCTTTACAAACAATCACAAAATAAGAAATGAAAATAAATATATATCAATTACTTTGAATGTAAATGGGCTACGTGCTCCAATCACAAGATGACAGAATGGATTAAAAAAAAAAAAAGACTCATGTACATGCTGCCTACAAGAGATTCTAATTTCAGACCTCAATACACATTCAGATTGAAGTGAGGGGTGGAGAAATATCTATCATGGAAATTAGTGTCAAAAGAAAGCCAGAGTATCAATACTTATGTCAGATTTAATATACTTTAAAACGAAGATGGTAATAAGAGACAAAGAAGAATACCATATAATACTAAAAGGAACAATTCAACAAGAAGATATAAAAATGTTAAAGTTTTTGTACCCAAACATAGGAACACTCAAATACATAAAACAAATAAATATAAGACCACTGGGCTTGCCGCCACTTTCTGCTGCTTGCTGTTCCACGTCATGTGACCTATGTCACCCTACACCATCGTCTACTTCACCACCCGAGGGCGCTGCAAGGCCATGCGCATGCTGCTGGCTGACCAGGGCCAGAGCTGGAAGGAGGAGGTGGTGACCAAGGAGAGCTGACTGCAGGGCCCGCTCAAGACCTCCTGTCTGCGTGGGCATCTCCTCAAGTTCCAGGATGGAGACCTCACCATGTACCAGTCCAATGCCATCCTGCGACACCTGGGCTGTACCTTTGGGCTCTATGGCAAAGACCAGTGGGAGGCGGTGCTGGTGGACATGGTGAAAGATGGCATGGAGGATGTCCACAGGCACTGCAGCCAGCTCATTTACCGGACCAATGAGGAGGGTAAGGCCAAGTATTTTCAGGAGATGCCAGGGCACCTGAAGTCTTTTGAGACCCTGCTGATCCAGAACAAGGAGGGCAAGGCCTTCCTTGTGGGCGACCAGATCTCCTTCACCAACTACAACCTGTTGGGCCTGTTGCTGAATCACCAGGTCCTGGCCCCTGGTTGCTTGGACTCCCATCCCCTGCTCTTGGCCTATGTGGCATGCCTCAGCAACGGGCCCAAGCTCAAGGCCTACCTGGCCTTCCCCAGCATGTGAACCGCCCTGTCCATGAAACCCAAAAGATATGAGCCCCTTCAGCCTCCCCTGGGAGAAAGGCTGCCCTTTAGAACCAATAAACACCTAGAGAGGAAAAAAAAAATACATAAAACAGCTAATAACAAACATAAAGAAACTAATTGACAATAAACAAAAATACTAGTTTACACCCCATTTACATCAATGGAGAGGTTATCTAAACAGAAAATCAACAAGGAAACAATAACTTTTAATGACATACTGGGCCAGATGTATTTTACAAAGATATTCAGAACATTCCATCTTAAAAGAGCAGAATATACATTCTTTTCAAGTGAACACAGAACATTTTCCAGAAGAGATCACATAGTAGATCATGAAACAAGCCTCACGAATTCAAAAAGATTGAGGTCATACCGTGCATCTTTTCTGACCATTACCACAAGAAATAAATCTGGAAAGACCACAAATATATGGAGGTTAAATAACCTGCTCCTAAACAAGAATGGGTCAAACAGGAAATCAAAGAAGAAATGAAAATGTACATGGGAACAAATGAAAATGAAACACAATGGTCAAAAACCTTTGGGATACAGAAAAAACAGTTCTAAGAAGGAAATCTACAGCAATATAGGCCAACTTCAAGAAGCAAGAAAAATAAATAAACAAGCTGATCTTGCACTTAAAGGAGCTAGAAAAAGGGGCACCTGGGTGGGTCAGTTGGTTAAACATCTGCCTTCAGCTCAGGTCATGATCCCAGAGTCCTGGGATCGAGCCCCACATTGGGCTCCTTGCTCAGCAGGGAGCCTGCTTCTCCCTCTGCCTGCAGTTCCTGCTTGTTCTTCCTCTCTCTGACAAATAAATAAATAAATAAAATCTTTAAAGAAAAGAAGCTAGAAAAAGAAAAAGAAACAAAACATAAATCCAGAAGAAAGAAGAAAATAGTAAACATTAGAGCAGAAATAAATGATATAGAGGCTAAAAATAAAATAAAACAATAAAAGAGATCAATGAAACTAAGAGGCTTTTTTATGAAAATATCAATGGAAGTGATAACTTTTTTTAAATGATTGGACTCATTAAAACAAGAGAGAGATACAAAGACAGAGAAACAGAGAGAGATAACTCAAATAAACCAAATCAGAATGAAAAAAGAGAAACAACAATCATCACCAGAGAAATACAAAAGCTCATTAGAATGCATATTTCATATGCCATATAATTGGATAGCATAAAAGAAAGGGATAAATCCTAGAGACATATAAACTCCTAAAACTAAATAAGGAAGAAATAGAATATGTTAACAGACTGGTTAACAGCAACAAAATAGAATCAGTAATCAAAAAACTGCCAAAACTACCCAGTGCTCATCACAACATGTGCAGCAATTAATGAATCACTGACCACTACATCCAAAATAATGATGTACTATATGCTGGCTAACTGAACATAATAAAAAAAATAGAATCATTAAGTCACTAAGATTAGTCACTTCAATGCTCTATACACCTACTGTCCAATTGCTTTTTCCTCAGCATTGTATGAACTTCTATGTCTTACTATGTTTGGGACACATTAATTATTATTTATGTTTAATAAATATTTGAATGACTAAAAAAAGCAGAAGTAAAAAAAAAAAAAACTACCAATGAACAAAAGACGAGGAACAAATGATTTCACAGGTGAATTAAAGAAGATTTATACCACTATTTCTCAAAATAGTCCAGAAATTACAAAATGAAGAAAAGCTCCAAATTCATTGTATGAGTACAGCATTACCTTGATACCTAAACCCAATAAAAACACTACAAAAATAATAAATAAATTACAAGGAAATATCTGCAATAACCAAAGATGTAAAAATCACCAAAAAAAAAATAGGCAAACCAAATCCAACAACACATAAAAAAATTAACCACAATCAAGTGAAATTTATTCCCAAGATGCAGGGGTGGTTTCATATTTGCAAATCAATCAACATGGTGGGTCACATCAACAATTTAAAGGATAAAACCATACAGTTATTTCAATAGGTGCAGAAAAAGCATCTGAGAAAGTACAACATCCATTCATGATAAAAAGCCTCACATAGGGGTGTCTGGGTGGCTCAATCGGTTAAGCATCTAACTCTTGATTTTGGCACAGGTCATGATCTCATGGTTGTGAGATCGAATTCCATGTCAGGCTCCACACTGGGCATGGAGTCTGCTTGGGATTCTCTTTCTCTCCCTCTTACTTTCTTTACCCTCACCCCTCTCCAGCCTGTGCTTTCCCCCTCTCTCTCTCACTCTCAAAAAAAAAAAAAAAAAGCCTCAATTAAGGAGGCTTACAGGGGACATATCTGAACACAATAAAGGCCATATATGAAAACCCCACAGCTAACAAAAGGTAGATGTCCACTTTCACCACTTTCATTCAAAATAGTACTGAAAGTCCTAGCCACAGTAACCAGACCAGAAATATCAGTAAATTATGCCTAAATTGGTAAGAAGTCAAATTTTCAGTATTTGCAGGTGACATGATACTATATATAGAAAAACCTAAAGACTCCATAAAAAATAAATCAATAAATAAAAGAACTAATAAGTGAATTCAGTATAGTTGCAGGATACAATATCAATATACAGAAATCTGTTGCATTTCTATACACTAATAATGAAATAGCAGAAAGAGAAATGAAGAAAACTATCCCATTTACAATTGTATCAAAAAGTATAAAATAACCTAGGAATAAATTTAACCAAGGAGACAAAGGACGTGTACTCTGAAAACTATATAGCATGGTTAAGATAAACTGAAGATGACACAAAGAAATGAAAAGACATTCCACGTTCATGAATTGGAAGAACAAATATTGTTAAAATAGCAATACTACCAAAAGCAACATACAGCTTTAATGCAATCCCTATCAAAGTCCAACAGCAGTTTCCAAATAACTAGAACAAATAATTCCAAAATTTGTATGGAACCACAAAAAACCTGGGATAGACAAGACAATCTTAAAAAAAAAAAGAAAACTGGACATATCATAATCCCAGCTTTCAAGATATTCTACAAATCTCTAGTAATCCAAACAGTACTTTACTCACACAAAATAGCTAAGTAGATCAATGGAACAGAATCAAGAGCCCATAAATAAGCTCACAATTATTTGATCAATTAATATAAGACAAAGAAGGAAATAATATGTAATGGGGAAAAATCTCTCCAACAAATGGTATTGGAAAAAATGGACAGCTACAAGCAAAAGAATAAACCTGGAATATTTTCTTACACAATGCACAAAAATAAACTCAAAAGGGACTAAAGACTTAAATGTGAAATTTGAAATTATTGAAAGTGCTACCCACTTATAATGTTATATATGAAGCTGATGGTAAGCATAAACCCAAAACCTATGATAGGAACAGAAAAAGTAAAGAGAAAGAAAGGAAAGCATAACATTATGAAAACTCACTGATCACAAAGAAAGAAAGAGAATAAAGAAACTGAGAAAAACTTAAAACATCCAGAAAACAACCAAATGGCATTAAGTACATAACTATCAATAATTAAATGAAAATGGCTTAAATGCTCCAATCAAAAGACATAGGGTGAGAGGAATGGGCAACAAAGAAGGCCCACCTACATGCTGATAACAAGATACCTCAGGCCTAGTGACTTACACATGCTCAAAGTGAAGGGATGGAAAACATTCACCATGCAAATGGAACTGAAAAAAGGAATGGGGGTAGCAATATTTATATTAGACAAAATAAACTTTAAAACAAAGACTGTAACAAGAGACAAAGAAAGGCATTACATAATGATAAAGATATGGATACATCATAATTGTACAATTGTTACATAACAATTAGAAATATCTATACTCCCAACTCTGGAGCACCTAAAAACAGAAAGCAATATTAAAGGTCATCAAGAGAGAACTTGATGGTAATACAGTAATAGTAAGAGACTGTAACACCCACTAAATGAATGGATCAATCATCCAGGCAGAAAAACAAGGAAATAATGTTTTTGAGTAGGACATTGAACTAGAAGAACCTAATAGGTATATACCCAACACTCCATCCAAAAACAACATAATGCACATTCTTTTCATGAGCACATGGAACATTCTTCAGAATAGATCACATATTAGGCCACAAAATAAGCTTCAATATATTTAAGATTATTGAAATCATACCATGCACCTTTTCACAACAGAAGAGTATGAAACTACAGGGAAGAGTTAAGATGGTGGAGGAGTAGGAGACCTTAATTTCATCTGGTGCTGGAATTCGGCTAGTTATCAAATCATTCTGAACACATGCAAAAATAACTGGAGATATGAGGAAAGAATTGCTGCAATTCTACAAATAAAAAAGTGACCGTGTTTTGCAAGAATAGGAGGTGCAGAGATGTGATTCTGAGACGATATATCGGAAGATAAACCATGGGGTATGGATTCTCTGTAAGCCAGGTCCTGGAAAGTATTATAAGCAATGGAACACAAAATCAGAACTTTTAGAAATCTGCCTGAAAGGTGCTCAGGAGAGGAAACAGGGTGGAATCCCAGGTGGGACAGCATGGTCTCAGGATCCCCAGAGTAACAAAAGGAATGTGGGTGCCTGAGTGTAGCAGTTTCCAAGCATTGGAGCAGGGAAGCTGGGTGCAAACAGCAAGCCCAGGCACCTACTTTCTGCTTGGTGTTGCCATAAACCAGGAACCACTGAATTGTCAGGCTGCTGTCTGATCAGGGGCCCAGTAAGAAGCAGAACCACCATGTGACCCTCCTCCCTCTGCCTAGAAGAACAGCACAGACACACACCACAGCAGTCTGTAAAGTATGGAGACTCAAAACAGGGGCCTGTGCCTAAGATAAAAACGCTCATTCACAGGCTGGGTGAACACAGAGTTTGGACAGAAACCAGGGAGACGAGTGATTGCTAATATATGGGGGCTCACTGAAGAGTGGTGGGCATGAACTTTCAGCTCTAGTGCTAGAGATCAGTTTTCACCCCCCACATTGGCTCCAGAGCTGCTGATACTGAGCCAGCCCCCTGGCAAGGGTGGTCAAATTCCACCTGGGGAAAGACACCTGAGAATGAGCACAACCGGACCTTCCCCCAGAAGATCAGCAGGAACTTCCCACTAATCCCAAATTTACCAATCATAGAGAACTGCAAAACTCCAGTTCTTGGGGAAAGAAGTATATAGCCTTCATTTTTTTTTTTTAATTCTTTAGGCTTTAGGTTTTATATTTTATTTTCCTTTTCAGCTATTTTTTTAATTTTATCAATTCTTTCTTAAGTCTTTTTTATCTTTTATTATTTGTTCCTTTGCCAGAACATTTTATTTATTTTTAGTTTTTTTTTAATTTAAAATCAATTAATTGACATATAGTGTTTTATTAGTTTCAGAGGCAGAGTTTAATGATTCATCAGTTGTATATAACACCCAGTGTTCATTACATCATATGCCCTCCTTAATGCCCATCACCCAGTTACCCTATGCCCCTAAAACCCTCCCCACCAGCAACCTTCAGTTTGTTTCCTATGGTTAAGAGTCTCTTATGATTTGTCTCCCTCTCTGATTTCATTTTGTTTTATTTTTCCCTCCCTTCACCTATGCTCCTCTGTCTTGTTTCTTAAATAACACATATGAGTGAAATCGTATGATAATTGTCTTTCTCTGCTTGACTTATTTTGCTTAGCATACTACCCTTAAGTTCCGTCCACATCATTTTTGATGGCTGATTAATATACCACTGTATAAAAATAGCACATCTTCTTTATCCATTCATCTGTCAATGGACATCTGGGCTCTTTCCACAGTTTGGCTATTGTGGACATTGCTGCTATGAACATTGGGGTGCAGGTACCCCTTCTTTTCACTGCATCTGTATCTTTGGGGTAAATACCCAGGAGTGCAATTTCTGGGTCATAGGGTAGCTCTATTTTCAACTTTTTGAGAAACATCCATATTGTTCCAGAGTGGCTGCACCAGCTTGCTCTCCCACCAAAGGTATAGAGAGTTCCCCTTTCTCTTCATGCATGCCAATACCTGTCATTTCCTGACTTGTTAGTTTTAGCCATTCTGACTGGTGTGAGGTGCTATCTTATTGTGGTTTTAATTTGTAATTCCCTAACCAAGTGATGTGGAGCATTTTTTCATGTGTCTGTTGGCCATTTGTATGACTTCTTTGGAGAGATGTCTGATAATATCTTCTGCCCATTTCCTGACTGGATTATTTGTTTTTTCGGTGTTGGGTTTCATAAGTTCTTTTTAGATTTTCGGTACTAGCCCTTTATCTGATAGGTCATTTGCAAATATCTTCTCCCATTCTCTTGGTTTTGTTGAATGTTTCCTTTGCTGTGCAAAAGCTTTTTTTTTTTTAATAATAGTCTTTTTTTTTAAGATTTTGTTTATTTTTATATATTTGACACAGAGAGAGAAACAGCATGAGAGGGGATAGGGTCAGAGGGAGAAGCAGGCTCCCCGCTGAGCTGGGAGCCAGATGTGGGACTCGATCCCGGGACTCCGGGATCATGACCTGAGCCGAAGTCAGTCGCTTAACCAACTGAGCCACCCAGGCACCCTGTGCAAAAGCTTTTTAACTTGATGAAGTCCCAATAGTTCATTTTTGCTTTTGGTTCCCTTGCCTTTGGAGACATGTCTAGGAAGAAGTTCCTGTGGACTAGGTCAAAGAAAATGCTGCCTGTGTTCTCCTCTAGGATTCTGATGGATTCCTATCTCACATTTAGGGCTTCCATCCATTTTGAGTCTACCTTTGTGTATGGTGTAAGAAAATGGTCCAGTTTCATTTTTCTGCATGAGGCTGTCCAATTTTCCCAAACCTTTTGTTGAAGAGATTCTTGTATCCATTGGACATTCCTTCCTGCTTTGTCAAAGATTAGTTGACTGTAGAGTTGAGGGTCCATTTCTGGGCTCTCTATTCTGTTCCATTGATCGATGTGTCTGTTTTTGTGCCAGTACCATACTGTCTTGATGATGACAGCTTTGTAATAGAGCTTGAAGTCTGGAATTGTGATGCCACCAGTTTTGCTTTTCTTTTTCAACATTCCTCTGGCTGCTCAGGATACTTTCTTGTTCTATACAAATTTTAGGATTGTTTGTTCCAGCTCTGTGAAAAATGTTGATGGTATTTTGATAAGGATTGCATTGAATGTATAGATTGCTCTAGGTAGCATAGACATTTTAGTAATAATTTTCTTCCAATCCACAAGCATGGAACATTTTTCCATTTCTTTGTGACTTCAATTTCTTTCATAAGTGTTCTGTAGTTTTTGAATTACAGATCCTTTACCTCTTTGGTTAGGTTTATTCCTAGGTAATTTATGGTTTTTGGTGCAATTGTAAGTGGGATCGATTCTTTAAATTCTCTTTCTTCAAACACATTGTTAGTACGTAGAAGTGTGGAGAAAGAGGAACCCTCTCACAGCATTGGTGGGAATGAAAGCTGGTACAACCACTCTGGAAAACACTATGGAGTTTCCTCAAGACGTTATAAATAGAGCTACCCTATGACCCAGCAATTGCACTACTGGGTATTTACCCCAAAGATACAGATGTAGTGAAAAGAAGGGGTATATGCAGCCCAGTGTTCATAACAGCAATGTCCACAACAGCCAAACTGTGGAAGGAGCCAAGATGCCCTTCAACAGATGAATAGATAAAGAATATGTGGTTCATATACACAATGGAATATTACTCAGCCATCAGAAACAATGAATACCTACCTCTATCAACATAGATGGAACTGGAGGGCATTATGTTAAGTGAGATAAGTCAAGCAGAGAATGACAATTATCACATGGTTTCACTCATATGTGGAATATAAGGAATAGCACAGAGGACCATAGGGGAAGGGATGGAAAGCCGAATAGGAAGAAATCAGAGAGGGACATAAACCATGAGAGACTCTGGATCCTGGGAAACAAATTGAGGGTTTGCAGAAAGGGTAATTGGGTGATGGGTATTAAGGAGGGCATGTGTTGTGATTAGGACTGGGTGTTATATGCAACTAATGAATCATTGAACACTACATCAAAAACTAATGAGGTACTATATGTTGGCTAAATTAACTTAATAAAAAATTAAAAAATATATACAACTATAAAAATAAATAAATACACAAATAAGTAAATAAATAAACTTAAAAAAAACTTTACTGACCATAATATCAAGAAGCTTCTTCCATATGCTTTCTAAAATATTTATTTTATCAAGTATTATGTTTAAGTCTTTAATCCATTTTGAGTTAATTTTTGTGAGTGGTGCAACTTAGCAGGACAATTTTTATTTTTCTACATGCGGTTATCTATTTCCATTTATCGTATATTGAAGATATTATTTCCCCATTGCCTCTTCCTTGTTTTCTTGGTAAATATTAGTTGATCATATACAAGTGGGTTTATTTCTAGGCAACCAGTCCCGCTGATGCATGTATCTATTTTTAGACCACCTCTGTAAGATTTTGATTACTATAGTTTTGTAATAAAGTTTGAAATCAGGAAATAATATGCCTCCAACTTTTTTTTCTATCTTAGGATTGCATTCATTCTTCTGTGTCTTTTGTGGTTTCATACTAATTTAAGGAGCTTTTCTTTCTGTTTCTGTGAGAAAAAAAATGTCAGCAATATCTAATTTTTAGTATACATGTGTTTCCTCACCTTGGTTAAATTATTAATATATATACGTGTGTTATATGTATATATACACATATAAAATATGTGTATAGATAAAAATATGCATAGAAATGCAACTTTCTTTATACTTATTTTGTATCCTGCTAATTTTCTGATTTTGTATATTGGTTGTAAGTGTGAGATTATATTATCTGCAAAGAGAGATATTTTTACTTTTTCTTTTCTGAGTCTGATGCCTTCTATTTCTTTCCCTTCCCTAATTGCTTTGGCTAGGTCCCAGTACTATGTGGAATAGGATGATAAGAGGGGTGCCCTTGAATTATTCCTTTTTTTAGAAGAAAAGCTAAGCTTTCAGTCTTGCTTCTTTCAGTTTTATGTTTGTCATGGGTTTGTCATATTTGGCCTTTATTATATTGGAATACTTTCTTTTTTTCTTTTTTTCTTTTTTAAAAGATTTTATTTATTTATTTGACAGAGACAGAGATAGCAAGAGTAGGAACACAAGTAGCGGGAGTGGGAGACGGAGAAGCAGGCTTCCCGTCGAGGAGGGAGCCCGATGTGGGACTCGATCCCAGGACCCTGGGATCATGACCTGAGGTGAAGGCAGACGCTTAATGACTGAGCCACCCAGGTGCCCTATTATATTGGAATACTTTCTATACTCAATTTTGGAGAGTAGCATGAAAAGATGTTGACTCGTAGCAAATGTTTTTCTATACCTATTGAGATGATCATATACTTTGAAATTAATTTACTATTTTCATTGAAGTATTACTGACAAAAATATTACTTTAGTTTCAGCTGTACAGCATAATGAATCAACAACTCTATATTCTATGCTGCTTGCAAGTGTGGCAAACATCTGTCATGATAGAATGTTATTGCAATACCATTGAATTTATTCCCTATGCTGTGACTTTCATTTCCATAATCCAA
>NW_023270768.1:0-11363 GCF_011800145.1 Mirounga leonina | reverse complement strand
GGGACATAATGCTGCAAATAGAAATGACAAACTTGGCCAAGATGGGAACAGGTTTCCCAAACAAATGTCACAGAGGCCTGCGTTCAATGGCCCAGGCTCTCCTTCTCAAGCTGGGTATGAAGCCCCCAGTTTTCCCATCTGTCCTGTGCCCATCTTTTTCCAGGATAGGCCAAATGCTGGCACCCCTGTACTTTCTCCCCAACTTTGGGGTCTGCCTAGATAACTTCTGATTAATTTGGAAGGGGTCACATCTCAGGACTCCAACCCCCCACCTGGGACTCCACCCACGGTCCCGGCAGGGAGCCAGGACTGGGCAGAACCCTGGACGTGAGCTGCTTGGGCAATCGAGGGTGATGTCACTCCATCTTTTAATCTCTGCTGCTTTATTTCAGGAAATGTCCTCTTCAGAGGGTGGGCAAGGTGGGGATTGCTGAGCAATTGGCTTTGGGCTGGGGAGCGGCTGCTTTGGGCAGGAGCTGAAGTCACCCACCTGGAGAGATGCATCCATGCCATGGCAGGGGGTCCCTGCCCTCCAGGCCACTTCTGTCCAGTGGGCACAGGGGTGCCCCTGCCCTGCCCTGCTCTGTGGGCACCTTCTCAGATCGGTGAGTACCACTGCGTCCAGGCCCATGGGGGTGAGTCCAGACCTGTCTTCCTCCTGGTCTTCCTTCTACACCGACCATCTCCCTCTCAGCACCCGTCCACCGCAGAGGTACAGAAGGCCTTTCAGAGCAGGACGTCCCCCTGGCCTGGGACCAGCAGAGGAGGGAGAGAGAGGTTGCTGGCCCAAACGAGAGCAGGTGACATGGGCTGCTGGGAGCTTGAGAACATTCATGCCCAAGAAAGAAAAGCCATTAAGAATCCTGTGCATCTGCTTGAGTCTCATTTGAGAGTAGAGTCCCACCTCCCACCTTTCGGAACCTCCCAGCCCCCAAGAGAAGGTACCAAGAGCAAGGGGACAGCTGTGGAACCAGTGGCTGAAGGGCTGTTGGATGTTTTGCTTATTGCTGCCAGACCAAAGGGTCTGTGGCCCTGCACAGCCTGAGTTTGAATTGGGATTAAGATGGAAAAGGACAGGGGTGCCTGGGTGGCTCAGTCGGTTAAGCATCTGCCTTCAGCTCTGGTAATGATCCTGGGATCCCTGGATGGAGCCCCTTGAGCTCCCTTCTCAGCAGGGAGTCTCCTTCTCTCTCTCCCTCTGCCCCTCCCCCGGCTTGTGCTCTCTCTATCTGGCTTGCTCTCTCTCTCTCAAATAAATAAAATCTTAAAAAAAAAAAAAAAAAAGGGATGGAAAAGGACAACTATACCCAGGTGCTTATGTTGGGGAGTGGCAGGGGGAGAAAGAGAGAGACCTGTCACACTCTCCTTCAGGCATCTGTCAGAATGATGCCGTGGATGCTTGCAAGCAGGAAGAATCCCAGGGAACCTAAAAGAGGAGATGAAAAGGCAGCCGCAGAAATGCATGGCCCTTGGCAGGATGTGACTGCACCACCCTTAAAGCTCCTGGTCCCACTGATGCCTAGGGTTCTCTCTGTCTCCCTAGGATGTTTCTCTCCATGGCCTCAGAGTGCCTGTCCTGCCCCTCTGGCCATTTCTGTGGTGCATCTGGCCTCACTGCTCCCTCTGGACCCTGTTCCCCTGGCTACTTCTGTCTGGAAGGAGTCTCCTCCCCCACCCCAGTAGGTACAGGTTCTCTCAGGACAGGTGTGGGCCCTGCACTGGCCCGACGCCCAGAGGTAGATGGGCCCTCTGATTATGGGAGGTGACTGGTCATGGGGCAGTTTGAGGGCAGAGGGGAAGGGTATGGAGCAAGCGGGGCCTGGAAATGATCCTCAGCCAGAGTGTTTTGAGGTCTGACCACTATTCCTGGACCTGTTGGCCTCCTGTCCTTGTGCCTGCAGCAGCATAGCCCACAGTTGGCTCACTGCCTCTGGACTGTGGTCATTGGGCTCTTGTCACATCTGTGTCTCCAAGCCCACCTCAGCCCAACCCAACCTCCTAAATCAGAGCCCCAGTGACCCAAAGATGGAAACGTCATAGATTTTCAGGGATGTGAGCAGGGGAACCTGGGGGCTTCCAGAGACCAGCCAGCAGGTTCCAGAAGGGTGCCCTGTGGGGCATCGAGCGGTGAGCTGAGTGTGAACCTCATCCCTCATGGGGGCTGGAGACAGCACCTTGTGCGGAGGTGGGGTGCAAGGCGAGCTCACAGGGAAGACTCTCTCCACCCATGTTCTCAGAGGATGCTCTTTATTCCTTGGGAACATCTGAAGGGGGAGGGAGGGCAGCACTGAGCTGCAGCTTTGGTGAAGGCCACTGAACCTGGGCCAGCGCCCTTAAAATCCCTCTTCTCAAGCACTTGCATCTGTCCAAAAAACATTTGAGGCAAAAATCCAGCTCCCAGATGGAAGGTTAGGATCTGGGGAGTTGGGTGGGCAGTAAGAAAGCAGGGACTTGGTGGGGGTTATAGGAGGCAGAGGGGGCTGCTCAGCCAGGATAATTCACCAAAAAGAGAACCCGCCATCCGGGTTTATTACAACTACACATGAAAGCAATGCTTTCTAAATCCATTTTAAAAAATAAACAATCACATTGTGTATCCTCAAAAGGACACAAGGGGGAATGCCAAAAAGTGGCCTTTGAGTCTGGGCAAAGCACAGAGAGACGCTGGTCACACACATCAATCACCATCCCAGGACGCCATCCCTGGTAAAACTGGGTTATTAGTCCTGCCCACCTACGAAAGAGGGATTTTCTGAGGCTCAAACAATATAACACATGTATTAAGCACATGCTCTTTGATTTGGAAGGTGCTATACAAATGTTATTATCGGCATTCTTTCTTTCCAAAACCCTCGAGCCTCTGCTCCAAACCCAAGTCCACATTTAGTCCCAGTGGCTGGCACTGCACCAGTCGCCCCAGGCTCCAGTATGCTCAGTGGTGAGTGGGCCCGCACGCTTCACCCAGCTTCCTTCCTTTCCGCAGGCCATTCAGAGCACGGGGCCCCTGTCCCCGGGGCCACTTCTGCCCCAGTGGAACCAGCCACCTCCAGCCTTGCCCTGCTGGCTCCTACAACAACCTGACTGGCCAAGCTTCCTGCTTCCCCTGCCCCGCCGGCTACTCCTGCCCTGAGAACATCAGCACCTACAGCGAGCGCCCCTGCCCCGCCGGCTTCTCCTGCCCCAGAGGTGAGTGCCTGGGCCACCAGCTGCCAGAGGCAAGGCTGAGTAGCAGGGGGCTGGTACAGGTGGCTGGGGCGGGGGTCTCGCTGCAGCAGCAACTAAGGATCACGCAGATGTTCTCTGCTTCTGAGACATTCCTACCACCTGTCCCAAAGGCCAGCGAAGGACTGGACCCTTCACAGAGGCTGAGCCCAAAGCAGCTGACCTTGAGAGGCCAATTTCATGTCTTTAGCTTAACCTTTAAAATTATGAGAGTTTTACTTTCTGTTCCATAACATAATCCGTTGGCTAAAAAATACAGATTTAAAATTACTTTACCAACGTTACAAAGTTTGGGCCACATGCTTTTCAATAGAGTTGACCATCAGGAAGATGAGTCCTGCATATGCTATGGCTTTGTGGACCCTGGGCCTGGGAACACACAGCCTGGGAAGCCCAATGTAAGCAACTGGTGAGGGAGGGGCTCCTGTGGCTCAGGCCAGAAGTTGCCACAACAGGCCCTGCCAAAGACCTCCAGGGGTAGCAAGTAGCAGGGCCTCCCTCCCCAGCCTTGGGCCCAGCTGGACTCCCTCCTCTGAACTTTGCTTTTTAGGCACCAAATACGCCACCCAGGTCCCCTGCCCTCGGGGCTACTACAACCCAGACCCACTGGCCCAGAGCCTGGACAGCTGCCTGCCTTGTCCCCCGGGCCACTACTGTGGGCAGGAGAATCTGACCCAGGCCTCTGGGCCCTGTGATGCAGGTGCATTTCCCAAAGCACCCTAAGAAGCTCCCACCTATCCCTGTGCTTCCTATTTCTGTCCCTGGACCTGGGGTGACCCGGACTGTCTCCTGGAACAGCTACTGGGAGGGATAGGCCTACAGTCTGGGTGAACTCGGCCTTTGAATCCATCCCCCCATCCCCCCCCACCCCCCACCACTGCCCAGTCACTACCAACCCTCCTGCCCCACTGCCTACCTTTCTGTGCTGGTCTCCACCCCAGGCTGGTTCTGCGTGTCAGCAGCCTGGACCGCCCGCCCCTTTGACCCAGACAACTGTACCAGCACCAATAGCCTGTGCCCAGCCACGGCCACAGGGGGGAAGTGCCCAGCTGGATCCTTCTGCCCCGAGGGCAGCCCAGAGCCCATACCCTGCCCACCAGGTTCTTTCTGTGCCACCTCTGGTAAGGACCCAGGAGCCCTCTCTGGCCTCTGTGCTGTGACCCAGGCAGGCAGAAGGCGAGAGAACTGGTGGGAACCCCAGCCTTCTCACCGGCCATGTGAGTGCAGGCATGAACCACTATTTCCCCCTGTCTGCACCTGCCTCGTGGGATGGCGTGCTTTGGCATGCTTACAGGCTAGTCTGGGCTACCATAAACTTGCTGCCGTCCTGGTTGAGGGCGCACAGGTGGGTCATCACACAATAGCATCGGGAGGGCGGGCCTCTCTGCAGAGGGAGGGGCTTGGTGGCCCCTCGCTCAAGCCCTCTCACCGTTCCCCATGTCAGAGTGACTTCCTGAGCACCTACTATGACCAAATGCTATCAGTCACTGGGGACGCAGAGGTGAACTAGACTCTTCCTGCCCCAGCTCCCAACCACCCTCAGATGGTAGAGCACAGTGAGGCCAAGACCCCAGCCTATGCTCAGATCTCAGCTCCGCTATGACTGGTAATGCCTCGGGCCTTGCGTGAGATGAGAGTTGTACCTGCATCACAAGGTTGGGCAGAGGAGAGAAAGAGATGGAGCACCCCCATAGGCTCAGCCATTGGTGTGACTCTCAGTCCTCTGGGGCCTGACCCTGCAGGAGGACCCCCCGTCTGTCTGCATAACGAGTCCACTCAGCCCCAGCCTGGCACCCCCCTCTCACTTCCAGGACTGTCCACTCCCAGTGGGCCCTGCCAGGCTGGCTACTTCTGTGCTGAAGGAGCAGTGTCCCCAGCTCCAGAGGACGGGCTGACAGGGGCCCCCTGCCCTCCAGGAACCCTCCGCCGTGAGTGTCTCCAGGGGCCCAACTCTCAGCCTGATGCGCCCTCCCATCCAGGGGGCTGCTAACAGATCCTATTCCTCAGTTATCGTCTGGACCCTGGGGCACTTGGGAAGAGGCCAGAGGGAAAAGGGGTGCCATAGACGGTTCAGCCCAAGGCCAAGGAGTGTCGCGGAGGGGCATGGTTAAAATACACTTGGGGTGTTTGCCGTGGTTTGAGTTGTGTGGTATGGGCAGCTGAGAACTGATGGCAGTGACCTTGTCACACCAGGAGTCTCAATAGCTGTCATGGTAGGAGCCCTGATGATGCTCTTCAGGCTACAGGTGAAGGGCTGGGGGTCTCTGTGTGGTGCGGAGGGGCGAGGGAGCCGGGCTTCAGGGATGTTGGCAGAGGTGGATCTTACAGTCAACACCATCCATGATGGGCTCTGCCCCATCTCTGGGGCTGGGCCCATGCTTGCTGCCCTTGAGGATCCTCCCCCTGGACCTCTGGCCTCCCCTCAGCCAGGCCATGCTGCCTCCCTGTGTCCTCAGCTGCAGCATCACCCAGGCCAACACCATGTCCTGCTGGCACCTTCTCCCACCTCCCGGAGGAGACCACGCCCTCGGCGTGCCAGGTCTGCCCACAAAGCTTCTACTGCAAGGAGGCTGGTCTCCAGGCCCCCAGCGGGCAGTGCCCAGCAGGTGAGAGGCAGCAAGATCTTCAGGTGCAGGCAAAGGGGACAAGGCCAGGAGGGGGAGCTCCACAAGGGCAGCTGTCTGGGTCCCGGGCTCCACGGCAGGGTCCTTGAGGGCCCCCGTGGCAGGAGACCTGCTAGGACCCAATGCCTTCAGGGAGGGGATCGTCCTCCTGAGGGTCCCTCACTCCTGGCCAGGTTATTACTGCGACTCTAGCGCTGGGCCCATCCAGGACTTCAGCCTGTATCCTTGTCCTCAAGGCTATTACTGCCCCCTGGGCACAGCCGTGGCCACACTCCACAGGTGCCCAGTGGGTACTTACGGCCCTCGGAGGGGACTGAGGAGCATCACAGAATGTCAGCTGTGTCCCGCTGGGAGGTTCTGTGCACTGGCAGGGCTCACGGCACCAACAGGTACGTCCTGGAGGACAGGAAGGGACTCAGGCAGGGGGTGGGCCTGATTGGTGGGTCCCAGAGCAGGCTGAGGAGGAGATGTGTTGGGGAGAAACTACATGGACCTGGATCTCTGGTAAAAATGGGGGCAGAGCAGCAGGGTTTGTTGGGCAAAGGTTCCCCTGCCTCTCCCACCCCACCCCACCCCACCCCACCCCAGAAAGTCAAGAGGTGTAGGGTTGGGCCTCGGTGTCTAGTTTTAAAAAGCTTTCCAGGTGATCGGCTATCACCACGAATCGGGAGTCCCTTCATCACGGTAGGCTCGTCTCAAAGTAGAACCACACCCCAGCTGCCCAAAGTCAGCACGGAGGCCCCACCAGCACCGTGTGCAGGGGTTCTTGTAGAGGGTCTTTAGCATCTCTGCCCCTAGCCCGCCCCGTTAGCTGATTTGGGTAGGGGGAAGAAGGAGGGTGGCACTTTCTTGGGTGTTGGCTGGCTTCCCTGTGAAATGGCTGGAAATGTTTTGACCCCTAAGGAAAATCCAGGCCTGGCAGTTGGCAGGCTCTGAGGGCAAATCTCAGCCTGGCTCAGACCCCACAGCCACTTTGACCTGGAAACTTGGTACCGACTACACCTGGAGGAGATTCGGGATCCTGCTCATCCCAGGGCCCGGGCCGCTCGGGCTGGTTTTGTGTCAGGAACTCCTGCAGTCTGTGGCCCTAGTGGGGGGAGGGCATGGGGCAGCATGAGCAGCCCTGGGCCTTGTGCTGGGTTCTCCAGCAAGGGGTGCAGTGGGAAGGGCTGACAAGGTGTCCTTTCCTCTAGGAGACTGTGCGGCAGGGCACTGGTGCAAGGGAGGAGCCACCAGCCAGGACCCCACCGACGGGGCCCGGGGCCTCCTCTGCCCCGCTGGGCACTACTGCCTCGAGGGTACCTCACTGCCTCTGGGGCCACTCCTACCTTGACAGGGCACAGGGAGGTCAAGTCCCTTCCAGCCCTCCACTGTTGAGGGCGGGTCTCTACCGGTTTTAAGCCCTTCTCCCAGCACATGAGCCATAGCCCAAAATGGAGGGCGGTGCTAAGCTGTGCAGGGCCGAGCACAGGACTCTTCTCCCCCACATGCCCTCCCCACTCTGCTCAACAGTCTTCACCCTTCCCCTCCCTGGAACCCTCCCCCCACCTAGGCCTCAGGAAACCTCGCTTGAGCGACTGACCTTCCTCCTTTACCCTGAGGATGCTTTCAGGGCCGGGTCATTCCTCCACCTGGGTACTCTTGCAGAATGGCAAGTGTCTTCCTTTCATTCAGTGATGTGGACTCAAGGACTCCAAAGCTGAACTGGTCCCTGTCCTCTGGAAGCAGAGAGGGGGAGGCATTTCCATACTGGTCTGCCCAGAGGGAAGTTCCAAGGGATAGGAGCCTAATTCAGTCCAATGTCTCCCCCCGGGGCCTCTTCCTTCTGTTGCTCTGACTTCTGCAGGAGCTCCTGTCCCCACCCAATGCCCACCCGGTACCTGGTCTGAGGAAGGGAACAGAACCCCAGAAGGATGTCAAGATTGCTCTGGAGGGAGACTCTGCTCTGGCGGCCACCTGCCAGTCTGGCCAGCACCCTGCTACCCAGGGTGGGCAAACACACCCACATGGAGTTGAGGGAACAGGGTCCCCAGAGTGAGGATTTGGTTCCACTCCAGGATCCAGACCCAGCCAGAGAACAAGGGGAAGAAATCCCTGTAGTCAGCAAGGTGCCACCCCCACTGGCCTGTGGGGCCTTGGGCCACTTGCAGACAGGCAGAGGTTAAGTCATGCCAGGATTCAAGAAGGAACCGGCTAGGAAGGGTGCCAGGCCCATGCTTAAAGTCCACCCACACTCCATGGCTGTGTGCTCCTCAGCGACTTCCCCCACCTTTTTCCAGCGTTTCCTGCACTCGAGGAACTGTCCCTACGTAGCACCGCCATGGAGGGGATCTCTGGGAGCTCCTGTCCGTCCCCCTGGGCACTTCTGTCCTCTGGAAATGGCTGACCCCACTCCCTGCCCTCCTGGCTCTTACACCTCCGGCACCCACACAACAAGATGTTACGTCTGTCCCGGTGGCCACTACTGTGTTCCAGGGCTGAGGCCGCAGCTGTGTCCAAGAGGTCAGTGGCCCGCCAGTGGCCTGGCTGACTAAGCAAAGCGTCCAAAGCAAAAGGGAGGAGTGGGCAGAGCAGTTAACATGCCTGTTATCTGCCCCCACTTCCCTCAAAGGCCTGGGCTAGGTATTCGGATAATAAGGCGGTAATTCCGGATTTACAGAGCATTTCTATTTCCTGGGCAGGAGCCCCACGGCAGCGATGCCAGGCCTCCATGCTGGACTCTAGCCCAGCGCCAGAGCCTGCCCTCTGCCACCTTCCTCCCCATCCCCTGCTTCCTCCGGTTCTAATCTCAGCCCTGATCCCTTCACAGGTTTCTACTGCCCTGAAGGGACAGGGCTTGACTGGCAGCCCTGTCCCCCAGGCACCTATGGCCCCGTGCTGGGACTGAGTAGCCTGCCAGGATGTCAAGCCTGTGATAGGGGCAGGTTCTGCCCCAGGGCCAATGCTACAGAGGCCGGTGGACAGTGCTGGGAAGGACTCTTCTGCTCCAGAGGGTCCACCTGGCCCAAACCAGACGCCGGTACTGAAGGTACGAGGCCCTCCCTGCTGGACACTGATCCCCTGCTCTGTTTCCTAAGCCCCCCAACTGGGAGGTAGGGGACAGATTCAGAGCCTTCCATCCACTCTGTCAACCAGAGAGACTGATGAGTCTATTCTGTCCAAGAGAACTGGGGTACCTGACCTGGGCCACCTGTGTTCCTGGGCTCTCATTCATGGGAGAGCAAGACACTGGTGCCCAGCATGAACAGTGCTCTGGCATTTGTCTCCACTACCTACTATCCCTTCTGGGCGGGACACCCCAAGAACTCCTATATCCCACACAAGCCAGGCTGAGGGCCCACAAGGCAGACCTGAGGAAACTCACCTTCAGGGTCATTGAAAAGTACTCTTCAGCTGAGCCATGCATTTGAGTCACTTGGCACAAACTGATATGGGGGTGGTGGGAGGGCCAGGCCATCGGATCAGAGTACTGAGGGTGGGGCCCAGCCCAGGTATGGTCAATATGTGAACCCTCCCAAGTAGTTCTCATTGTATAGCTGAGGGATCGTTCCAGTGGTTTTAATCTTCTGGGGCTCAAGTCCTCTTTGGAATTCAGGGACCATGGGGCAAAATCCCATGATCCAGTACAATCCCTGTCTCTGTCGGAAGGGAAACCGAGGCTCAGAAAGACCGTGTGCTTTGCCTAAGGCACACAGTCAGCAGCCAATTTGAGCGCCCGGGCCCACTGACCCCAGTCCAGCTTTCTGCCATTCTGCAGCTGTCCTTGGGCCCTGAGGGTCATAGCATCCTCAGGGAGGCCTGGACACCGGTGAGGACACTGTCTGATGCACAGCTCATCCCTCCAGTTCCTGACCTGCCTGCCTGTGCAGCAACAACCCAGAACTGGCTGCTTCCCATCCTCAGTCACCAAGCAGCCCTGGTGGCAGGCCTCTTGGAACAGGGCCCATGGGCGTCGAGGGAGAGAGAGGAGAGAAGACCCAGCTAGGCATCTCCAGAAACTAGGAAAAACGTAAAAATACCAACCAGCATGGGAAGGTCTGCAAAGGCCTCTACAGCAAGAGCTGGGATGGTGATGGAAAGCCTGCCTCAGTCTCAAACGCTGTCTGTCCACCCCCTAGACCCCGGGCCTTGAGCCTTCCAGAGAGGCCCTGCCTCCCTCAGGTGCCCTGCCTCCTTCAAGAGCGCCTTCCAGACGCCACCACCCCATGTCAGGAACAGCTTGCCCGGTCTCTTCCCTTCTGTAACAGCAACCCAGGGCTATGGTGGAGTAACCAGGTGCGGAGGGTGTGACCCGCAGGAGAGACCCGCAGTGCCATCTCAGGGCCCAGAGCCTGTACCAGGGACGCAGAGGGAGTTCTTCACGACACCCCCGCTCCTCGCCACACGCTTCCCAGGGGCCAGGCTAACTTGTTTCTTGGTTCCAGAGGAGGCTGGCCCGTGTCCTCAGGGACACTACTGCCCCAGGGGTTCAGCCGTGCCCCAATCCTGCCCACCTGGCACCTTCAGCGCATGCATCAAGCTCAGCTCAGAGGTAGGGAGACCCCAGCCCGGGAGGAGGCTGGGTGTGGGAAGGGGCCCGTTTGGATCTAGGCAAGCATACTGCCCTTGAGGTCAAATGGGGATTGGAGAACAGGGCCACATGGCTAGCTCCTCCTACCTTGGGGACTGTAGTCATTTTCCCAGGGAGGTCTTCCCTGGCTCTCCGTAGTGCATATCATAGCCTACCATAGTATTTTACTTGCTGGCCTTATTTATTTTCTGTATTCCCCACTAAAATATAAGCACCACCAAGCCAGGGAGTTCTGTCTTTCGCTCACTCCTCTGAGTCGGAATGGTGCCTGGCACACGGCCGGCTCCCAGCACGTCCCTGTTGGCTGCACGTATGACTTTGGAAACTCCGAGGGAGCAGCAACCCGCCCCCACCGTGCGGCAGGTGCATGGTGGGGGCTGCAGGGAGCACAGGGAGGGTGCCCGGGGAGGGCGGGCTGGAGGGCGGCTGCAGCTACGCAGCACCTTATGCTCACCTTGAGGACTGCCGCCTGAGTGAGACAGGCCCAAGTAGGGTTGGAGCAGAGGAGTGACAGGAGACATGACTTTATAACATTGAGCAATACATAACTTAAAAAGGGCCACCAGAGGATGCACAAAATTCTATTGAAATGGCCAGTTTCCAAAAGCAACTTTAATATCTGGTTCTAGGCACAAGCGCCTCCAAATCATGGTTTGCGGTTCACTCTTCAGAGGCCCTCCTGTGGTTAGAGGAATATTCCTGGCTTGTCAAAAGCCCCCGAAACCCCAGTGCTCTGGAGTGCTTGGTCCTCCACACTCAGATGAGCAGAAATGGCTCCCCTGGAGGGAGATCAAGAAGGAGAGGCTTCCCCTGGTGTGATTGGTCAAACTACAAAAGGACATGGAGGGAAAGAGAAACAAAGGAAGCAAGCAGAACAACCCTCAGATAGAGTAGTTTGGAGCCTTAAGCCTTTGTGCCCCACCTGGAGAATGGGCAAGCCGAGGGCA
>NW_023270767.1:11549-12268 GCF_011800145.1 Mirounga leonina | reverse complement strand
GTACTGGGAGCTGCAGGGCAGAGAAAAGGGCACACCAACAACTCAGAGCTAGCAACAAAAGCAACTAACCAGAAAGCTGGGGAAGCAAGCAGTGCCCACAGTCCACACGAGAGAAGGACTAACCATCCCCTGGAAAATGCAGAGGGGGGACTCGGGAGCACAGAGTCTAGTCCAGGTCAAAGGGGAGGCTGAGGGCCTTACCCAGTGAGGATATAAGTGTAAAGTTCTCCAGCATCACATGGTGGTAGAGCCGTCTCTGAGCCTCATCAAGAAGCCTCCACTCCTTCCAGGAGAAGTACACGGCAATGTCCTCAAAGGTCACACCACCCTTTCATGAAAAGGACAAATGAAACCATGAACATTCTTTATCTGAGAACCCACAATCCAACCCCCCCCACATCCACCCCAGTCTCCCCACCTCAGAATAAATACCTGGTGCCTCTAATGCTGCTCTCCTCTCACCTTCCCATCAATCACTGTGTTCAGTCCTCAGCAGTAACAGGCAGGGGGACACATGGATGCACTCTAAGCTCTGGGTTTGGCCTGCAAGGTCCCATCCCTCTGCCACGATATTCCCATGGAGTCTCCCAGTTGTGCCCTCAAGACAGCCAATTATAGGCCCTGCTTTACCCGGAAGTCTTCAGTACCTGGGCGCTGAGGCCTTTAGCTCACACTTCCCCTCCATGTGTACAGGATTCTGTAGACTGTACCACTCTCAC
>NW_023270767.1:0-11539 GCF_011800145.1 Mirounga leonina | reverse complement strand
CCACCGACTCCTGCCACTGCCTCCTCGCTTAGCCCCGCGGCGGGCTCTCCCCTCTGGCGGCCGGAGGACGCCTATTCACACCCGGCCGAGCCCACCTCACGCCCGCCACGAGAGACGGGCTTCTCGGGCAGCGAGGGGACGGGCCTCACGGCCGCGCGGCACTGCGCTCCCGACAGGAAGGACGGCGAGCTGCTGTTGCCCGCCGCTGGCGCGGCCCCCTCCCGCCCCGGCCCCGGCCGCCCTCGGCCCGGAGCCCGCTCCCGCACGGGGCCCCCGCCCGCCGCCGCCCGCCTGTCCCGGACGCCGGGGCCTGGGCCGCGGGGGTCTGGGTGCGGGGACGACGCTTACCGGAGCCGGGCCCCTGCGCGCGGCCGCCGCCATCGGACTCGCTGGGCCGAGCGAGGCCGGAGGTGGGCGGACACCCGGACTCGACCGCGTGCGGCGAGGACAGCGCCTCCCCTCGCGTCTTCACGGCCGGTCACCGGAGCCTGACGCGCGCTCCGGCAGCTTACGGACAAACAGACCCAACCTGAGGCAGAGAGACCTCCTGGCGGATGAGACCGGAAGTCCCGCCCCCGGGGCTTGCGCTCGCCTGGAAACGCCGTGTGCTGTTCCCTCATTGGCTGCTCGCCGCGTCCGCGGGCCGGGCTCTTCCGGGTGGGGCGGCTCCCGGAGCTCTGGCGGTCTCCGGCAGGGGGTGCCCCCCCCTGGCGTTGCCGAGCTGTGGTCACGTGGCGCCCTGAGGGACGCTGGAAAGCGCTGCTCCTCGCCGGGGGGACGGGATTTGCTCCTCGTTAAAGGCAGAGAAGAGCTATGCTTTCAGACTCCGTGAATGTCAGTCAGCTTCCAGAGAAAACTACTCCCATATTCCTTTGCTGAGGTAAATGACAAATCATCCCTTGAAGTACTTCTGAAAGAAATGAGTCGCTGTCTAACTGGAAGGTTGATTGCTCATTAAATGCTTGCGCCCGGGATGAGTTAGAGTCAGTTTTGTAGTTAGGAACTTAGAAAACTTCCTGTTAAATAATAAAAACTCAACAGTGCATTCTAAAGGGCTTTTGGCTTTACTCGCTGATTTGTGAATTGGGCAGCATCCCATCTAGCAAGTAGAGGGCAGCTCCAAAGCGCTACAGAAAGGGGACGGTTTTTAAAGGTAGGAAAAGAGTATCATAAACAGAAAGAAGGAATATGTCAGTTGGAGATTGTGGGGACAGATTGTGGGGACAAAAGGCTCATTAGGAGAATCCGTCATCTTTCTTTGGGGAATGGAGAGGGCGCGTCCACGTACGTTACCTTTTTGGTGCTGACCAGCAGATTCCTGACTGTGCGGTGGAAACTGAATTTCTGGGAAGGTTGAAAGTGCAGTGAGCTTCGGTATTATGCCCTGGTTTGGTGACACAGCCTAGCAGAAGTGACTCCATTTGGGGCCTGCGGTTTCCTTTTTACACCCCATACAGGTCCATGACAGGGAAGAAGGACAAGGGAGGGTAGGCCACCCCGAATGATGTGGTCAATGACGCGGTCAGCCTCTGGTTCCACACTAAGCCTCTCTTACCTGTGTGATGATTGCGCCCATCTATGAAGGGACACTTTTATGCATATAATTCTTACTCCATATTCTCAGATGTACTCAATTCCTTTTAGAAGTCTGACATCATCCCAAACAGCTCAACATAACCCATGCTATTTTGGGTACTGAACACATACTGCCATTTTCATTTGGAGCGTGTGTGCAACGCGAGAATCTGAGCCCTGAAATAAAGGGTTATCTGAACCCAATGATCTCACCTTCTTTTTTTTTTTTTTTTAAAGATTTTCTTTATTTATTTGAGAGAACAAGAATGAGAGAGAGAGAGCATATGAGAGGGAGGAGGGTCAGAGGGAGAAGCAGACTCCCTGCTGAGCAAGGAGCCCGATGCGGGACTCGATCCTGGGACTCCAGGATCATGACCTGAGCCGAAGGCAGTCGCTCAACCAACTGAGCCACCCAGGCGCCCTGATCTCACCTTCTTGCTGGGAAGTGATTCTTCTTTCTTCAGGCACTGGCGGTAGTGTCACTTTAGGAATTGAAGTTAGAATAGAGTGCTGGAAAATGCACATTTCGGAAAGCAGTTTCTAACCTTTATCAGGTTGTTTAAAGACAATGGTAGAAATGGCTATGGCGAAACCCACATTCCATCTCCCTACACATCATTAAAGGCTACAAAAACATTATGACCTGAGAGAACTTTTAGAGAAGCCTCTAAGAAGCCTGAGAAAAGATGGAATGAAATTGAACACGTGACTCTGCTAGACCAATATGCCTGGTCATTGTGAGGGCTTTTATCTCCAAAATGTAACTTTTTCATTCCTGAAAACATTGAGCAATGCTACTGTCATCCTTAAAAATAAATAGCCACAGGGGCGCCTGGGTGGCTCAGTCGTTAAGCGTCTGCCTTCGGCTCAGGTCATGATCCCGGGGTCCTGGGATCGAGCCCCGCATCAGGCTCCCTGCTCCGCGGGAAGCCTGCTTCTCCCTCTCCCGCTCCCCCTGCTTGTGTTCCCTCTCTCGCTGTCTCTCTCTGTCAAATAAATAAATAAAGTATTTAAAAATAAATAAATATATAAATAAATAAATAGCCACTTATTTTACTAGCAAACTGAGTTTATTTAGGAATTAACAGAGGAATTTCAACTGGGGATAAGCACGGTAGGGCAAACCACAGGAAAGTCTGAAGAAACAGAAGGAAAGCCAGCTTTTATTAGGTTTTAGGAGGAGACTGGGGAGGTTTGCTTTCAATAAAAGTTCATTGAAGAACAAGAGTTTCCAGTTGTCACAATTATTCATTGGCTGTATGCCCTGGTTAGTGTGTAGTTGCTGGGGCAAGGAGCATTCATTCTTCTTTTTGTTAAAAGCAGGAGATCAAATTCCTACTGTGAAAGTTTCCTCCCTTGTCAAGATAAAAATAATCTTCCTTTTTCCTGCTAATTAACCATTCCTACCTTTGTGAGAGCTTCATTTTACTTTAATTTTTTAAATTTAAATATAGTTAACATGTAATGTATTATTAGTTTCAGAATTAGAGTTCAGTGATACATCAGTCTTATATAATACCCAGAGCTCATAACAACACGTGCTCTCCTTAATGTCCATCACCCAGCTACCCTATCCCCCACCCCGGAGAGCTTCATTTTAAACGTGGTTTCCTTTACTAATTTTCAGACTACCTTGGAGAGGGAAGAGGACATTTACAGTGCCCGTAAGAATTAAAATGAAGAGAAATCGATGTCATGTGTATTCACTGGTCTCACAAATGTGCATTGAGCATATACTGGGTTTGTAGGAAATTTTGGTAGATGCATGGGAGAAATGCAGGCACAAGACAAGTAGTCCTGCCTTCAAATGCCTTGTATTATGTTCAAGGAAAACATAGGAAACATGAAAACAGAAATTCAAGTTTACATTCAGTGTTAAAATGTGGCAGGTGGGATGGAAACGAGAGGTGATTTTGTGAGAAGAGAGTAGTTGGTGTAATAATCCACTGGGCAGAAAGGAAGCCCTCATTAATAAGAGCACCACTGAGCAAGGATGAGTCCTATGGGTTTTTATTTTTATTAGCTCTGTTAAAAGATGAAGTGAACTACATAGAAAATTTCAAAGAGCTTATTTGAGCAAACACCAAAACCATTCAGGCAACACCAAACCAAACTAGGGAGAAGACTAATCTAAAAAGGGGTGCCTGGGTGGCTCAGTTGGTTAAGGGGCTGTTTTTGGCTCAGGTCATGATCCCAGGGGCCTGGGAAGGAGTCCCGCATTGCAGTGGGCTCACTGCTCAGTGGGAAGCCTGCTTCTCTCTCTCCCTCTACCTGCCACTCTCCCTGCTTCTGCTTCCTCTCTTTCTCTCTCTCAAATAAATAAATAAAATCTTAAAAGGGGGGAATACCAAAAAGGGAAGCAACAAAGAAGTTATATGATTGGCTATAGTTTAAGGAATTGTCTTACTTGGGAAACACAAATTGTCTCTGGTTTTGTTTTTTGTTTTGTTTTTGTTTTTAGAGTGCGAGTCCATGAAGCAGAGGGAGAGGAGCAAAGGCAGAGGGAGAGAGATTCTTAACCAGTCTCCGTGCCTAATGCAGGACTGGATCTCAAGACCCTGAGGTCATGACCCCAACCAAAATCAAGTGTCATACACTTAATCGAATTAGCCACCCGTGGGCCCCTTGCTTTTTAAAATTTTAACTAGGCTCCATGCTCACTGTGAAGCCCAACATAGTTCGCTGTGTGTGATTGGATGTTTTTAGGTTTTGACTTCCTAACATTGAGGCATTTATAAATGTTAGGTTTCAGTTTGCCTCTCTAGGTGGAAGGGCATTGGCGCCACCTGCACCTAGTGGCCTCTTTGTTGATTTGCAGTTCCACACGAAAGAAGCAGGTGCCTAGGTGGCTTCCTGTGGACTCTTCTGCAGTGGAGACCCTGGGACTCCAGCCCTTTAAGCTTTTACCCTGCTTGGCTCACTGCAGAGACACTCGGCAGTTGTGCATGAGAAACCCTTTGCTGTGCTGCTCATAACAGTCTGTACATCTACAGCCTCCTGTCCTGGAGCCTGGAGGGAGGCAGCCTGGCCTTCCCTAAAAAACCTGTTTTCACAGTTTCATCTCTGCACTGACCCTCTCCATTAGCTTTACCTCAGCTCATTAAAAATGTTCATTCTCAGCCCACATCCCACACCTACTGACTCAGACACTATAGTGGTAGCCCAGGAGTCAGTTTTTAAGATGTCTCTGGGTAAGATAGACACACAGTTGAATGTTCCATGTTCTCCTTGTGTTCCTGAAGACCGGGACCTGATATTCTTGTGACTGACACGAATCTCCTCTATAGCTACAGGATTCCAGAATACAGGCTGTAAAATTTATCAGTACACATTTGTTTCCTTCATTTAAAAACTGATGTGTAAAGGAGGGCCTGGATGACTCCGTTGATTAAGTGTCCAACTTCAGCTCAGGTCATGCATGATCTTGGGGTCCTGGGATTGAGCCCTGCATTGGGGCTCCCTACTCAGCGGGGAGTCTGCTTGTCCATCTTCCTCTGACCTCCGTTCTCTGTGCTTGCTCTCTTTTTCTCTCTCTCTGAAATACATAAAATCTTTTTTGAAAAAGGTAATGTCTAGAATGTCTGATTTAGTGTACTTTATTAGTGGGTAAGTGCTCCTTTATGAACATAAAAAGTGAAAAACCTTTAACCACTGTGCCTGGTCCAGAAAAACAATATTTGCAGTATGGTATACTTTTTCTAAGATTTTTTAAAATTAATTAATTTATTTATTTAAAGAGAGCGAGCGTGAGCAGTAGGACGGGCAGATGGACAGGAAGTGAGAGAAACTCAAGCAGACACCACAGTGAGGATGGAGCCCAATGCTGGGCTTGATCTCATAATCCCCAGATCACCAGCTGAGCCAAAATCAAGAGGTGGACTGTTATCTGACTGAGACACACAGGCGCCCCATATAATATCCTTTTATTTTTTAAAGAAGATTTTATTTACTGGAGAGAGAACATGAGTGGGGGGCAGGGCAGAGGGAGAAGTAGACTCCCCCATGAGCAGGGAGCCAGACGTGGGGCTTGATCCCAGGACCCTGAGATCATGACCTGAGCCAAAAGCAAACGTGTAACCAACAGAGCCACCCAGACGCCCCATGATATCCTTTTAGAATTGCTTTGGCAAATGGATGGATTGCTCTGTGTCTGTGTTCAAATACGTTTTACCAAATCCCAATTTCGGTTGCCTAGCACTCCAAAAGTCAATACTCAACAGAGAAGTATTGACTGGAAAGGAAAATGAGCTTTATTTGGAAGGCTGGCCACCTGCGGAGAAGGTGGACTCTTGTACAAAGGCCACCTCCAAGGTTTCTGCCTCACCCAGGGGTTTTTAAAGGAGTTTAGGGCAACTAACCAGTAAAGGGATAACAGCAGTCTTTAACACTTCTTGACTATATGCAGACTCGATGTGCTAGCTATAGATATTGTCACGGTGCTGGGAGGTTGTACAAGGGGGTCTGGTTCCTTAGAACCTGGGGTTTGTACAAGAGGGTCTGTTTTGCTTTGTGGCATTCAGAAGTTCCCAGCTCTTTCTAGGAGAGAATGCATGGTCTATAGATAAACAGAAAAGTAAATCAGTCATGTAGGCTAAGGGTACTTGTTTAACCTTAAGATTACTAGGTCACCCAAGGACCTGAGTTGGCTTTACCCATACATACCGTTTTTCTTAGAACTGAAAGACGACCTTGGCTGCCCCCATTTTGACTTCAAACTTTCTAGTCGGGTTCTTCTTTCCAGCTTGTCTCTAGACTCAGATGGAAGACCCTGCTGGCAAGGCATCCCCTGATGGGAACAAAAACTACCCCCTCGAGCACTAAGGATTGCCATGAGCCAGCAAGTCCCCACCCATGACTGACTCCAGGACTATGATCTATTTGACTTTCACTGCCTACCTGCATGTACTCATTCATCCACCTTGGCCCCACGTTTTCCTTCTATAAACCTGGAAGTGTTTCTCAGCCCTTTGGAGACAATCATTGAGAGGTTCGGCCATGGTCTTTTCTGTGTTGGGCTCCCTGAGATTCCTTTCTTGTTTACCACCACTGCTTTCTCTGACTTTGGATTTTGTCACCAGGGAGTGGCCAAACCTAGTCTGTTTGGGAACCCCAGGCTAGGTGCTCAAGTCATAATTTGTTTTTGGGTTTTTTTTTTTTTTTAATATTTTATTTATTTCAGAGAGAGAGAGAGCACAAGCAGGGGGAGGGCCAGTGGAAGAGGGAGAAGTAAACTCCCGACTAAGCAGGGAGCCCAAAGCAGGGCTCAATCCCAGGACACCGAGATTGTGACCCGAGCCTAAGGGCTTAACTGACTGAGCCATTCAGGCACCCCAAAGTCGTAATTTGTTGAAAAATCTGCACCTGAGGTTTTTTTTTTCCCCCCTTAAGATAACTGTGGACAACCTAATCCGCTGAGTGTAGTCCAGACTTCTACACCCATCAGCACCAGAGAGGTAATGATAGTGCTGGTGGGAAGAATGGAGGACTCACCTGTGGACTGTGCTGTATCCCTGAGGGGCAAGAATGGCCAGAGCTCTGGGCAGGGCACTGCCTTAAGGACTGATGGTGGGAACTTCCTCTCCAGTAAAGTACAGGTACTTAACGCAGAGGGTTCTTCCAACAACTTCCAAGTGACTCCTCTGTCTCTGCCCTGCCCTCCCACCAGGCACCAGGGCCCCCTGCAGGCCCCTTCCTGGTATGTCCTCTGAAATGAGACTCTGATCCCACATATGTGTCTGTGGGGGGGGGGGTAAGGCCTCCACAGGTTGCCACACACCTGACCCAGGGACCCTCTTCCTTCTGGTAGGGACCCTCCTTCGGGTGAAGAGGGAGGCCTGGACTGACTCTTGATCTTCTGGGCAAGGCCCCAAACAGGAGGGAATCCCCGTCTTTTCTGGGAGAGGCCACGCCCCACCTGGCTCCCAGTCCTTCCTGGCCAGGGGAAGGCCGGAAGCGCCCAGTGACCGATCACCTCCCCGGGCCCAGCGGACTTCCTCTGAGACAGCTGCCTGGGAACACAGCCCAGAGCAGTGGTGAGATGCTCAGATGAATGTCGACTCTTTCGGGACCAGCAGTCAACTATTACAGAAAGAGAAGAAATTAAATCACTTGGAGACTGGCGTCCCACGGTGAGAATTTCTCCCAGTGTACTGGGTGGAATCGGAGGAGGCGACTCTGACCTGAGTGGGTGTATATGACAACCTTGTCACTACTAACGTGAGACCAGCCAAATTTTCAGTCACCAGTCAGGGTGTTCAGGGACGTCCCTCCCCTCTGGCCTGTCAGGATTAAGGTCCCCTGCCTGTGAGGTTCCTGCAGACCTCCAGCCAGCTCACAGCCCCCACAGTGAGTGGTTTTCCACCAAACACCCACATAGTTATTCAGCACCTTCTCTGAGAATATCCCACTCTCACAATGGGAGAATTTACACTCTGGAAATTGGCAAACACTACAGAGCAGGGACAGATTTTTGTTCTTCTGAAGGCCTGGACTTAAGAAAATGATGACATAATGGAATGAATGTACCCTAGACTTAAACACGTGAAGTGTTTTGGTCCATGACAGTGAGTAGGCCACAAAAATCTGAAGTAGTTAATGGAGAAATAGGCTTTAGTAGTACCATGACAACATAAAGAAAAATGTCACACCATGTAAGAATGAGAAAAATTTTAACATTTACCTTTGTTGTGTGCATGGCTAATTTGTAATTGAAAAGGGAACTAGCCATAATCACATCAAAGAAAACAGGCAAATGGTACAAACAGAAATTGTACCAAAGAACACATACAGGTGGTAAATAAACACAAGAAAAAATGCTGAAAGTGAATCCTTAGGAAATACAATTACAACATAGCACTACACACCTACTAAAAGGACTGTCATTAGATGCCCTATGAAGTACTGGCAGGGACTGGACATACTGGAGCTCTCATACATGCCTGGTGGGAATGCAATAGTGAACACTTCACATCCCATTTTGGCCCTTTCATGAAAATGTTAACACTCACCTACCTGTGACTTAGCCATTGTGCTTTGAGTTTTAACAGAAATGAAATGAATTATAATGAAAATATATAGAGGGATTTGTTTGTGAAAGGGAAACACTGGAAATAACCCACATCCTCCAAACAGATGAAGAGATCAATAGTGGTACACCCAGAGAAGAAAACAGTACTGTTGAATGAAAGGGACATACGTGCAAAACCACCTCCAGCCCTCAGGCCAACGAAAAAGGCTGAGAAGTCCACCTAGAAGAGAAATGTTTATTTATGGACTTTGGGGCAGAAGACTATCTTGAGCAACCATAACATGAGTAGGACTCCGCACCACCACCTCCAGAAAGATCTGCTTTTTTAGCCCTAGAGGCTGGGGAGTACCTTGGAGACACCCTGGGAAGAGGATGTTTCAGAACAGGTGTACACAGGATACCAACAAGAATGCTGACTGGGCAGCGTCACAAAAGCTACATCCCTGGAGGATGAATTCTCCCTTGTCTTTACCTTTCTCCTGCCTTCACTTGTCACAACGGCCTTGACATGTTAGCACCACAGAGGATAGAAGAATTCAGAGACTTTGGGATTATTTTATGACAAGGACCTCTGTCACACAGGATACGTGTGTCTGAAAGTGGAGAATTTCTGTGCACACTGATCCTGCCCAGCCAGTCACTACAACATCTGTGGATACACTTTTTTTTTTTTTAAAGATTTTATTTATTTATTTGAGAGAGAGAATGAGAGAGAGCACATGAGAGGGGGGAGGGTCAGAGGGAGAAGCAGACCCCCTGCTGAGCAAGGAGCCCGATATGGGACTCGATCCCGGGACTCCAGGATCATGACCTGAGCCGAAGGCAGTCGCTTAACCAACTGAGCCACCCAGGCGCCCCATGTGGATACACTTTTTTAAGAGATACACACCACCTAGGTGGCTGGTGTCTCCTCTGCTCCCTAATTGCCCAATCATCCAGATTACCAATTATAGTTCCCCTGCCTGTGATGTTACAAGTGAATACTGTACACCAGGTCACAAGGCTCCGTTGAAGGATCTGGGGTAGAGATTCCACTCAACAGCGCCTGGCATCCTCTGCTATCAGCTGTGGAGAAGCAAAATATTCCTGTTGTTTCCACAGCACTGGAATGGTCTCAACTGCTCCCTTTTCATGGTGACCTCTGAGCACACAAAACTTGCTAGGATCTAGACCACAAAACCCAGATGTGGATCCCGGGAGGCTGTATTAGCTAGAACTGGTATTACACAGGACCCCACACTGGGTGATTACACAAGAGAAATTTATTTTCACACAAATCTGGAGTCTAGAAATTAGACCTAACGGGTCAGCAGGGTTAGTTTCTTCTGAGGCCTCTGTCCTTGGCTTAGATCTGGGGATTCCCTTTCTTCACATGGTCATCTGTGTGTGCCTGTATCCTCATCTCTTCTTATCATGAAGCCAGTCATACTGCCTAAGAGTCCATCCTAATAACCCATTTCAACTTCTGGTCTCTTTAAAGATGCTGTAGCTAACAGTGTCACATTGTGAGGTACTGGGGCTTACAACTTTAACATATGAATGTTAGGTACAGAATTCAGCCAATAACAAAGGTCTTGAGTTTTAATGCAAATTAAAGCCCAAGCTGGAGAGCAGAACTGACCTCTGTATTGTTTATTTGCAATCATCCACTCTGAGACACAGTAAGTTTGGGTGGCAATGAACTCTGTTCACTCCTATGTCTGGCAGAGCTCAATTCTAATTTCACACCACCCCTTAAAGTGAATTTAACACCTAAGACTAATGGTAATTAAACAAAAAAGGCATTTAGTAATGCATAAACCAGAGCAGCACATAGCACCCAATTCCTGTGTTGCTGACTTAGAAGCTGCAAAGATTTATCACAATCCTCAGGAGACTAACAACATCCCTAAAATATTTACTTTCTCTGCAAAACACCATCCAGAACTCAAGAGGTACGGAGAGTCAACACTGGGTCACATCCATGCACTAACTTAGAAGGCAATGAGGAGATCCCAGTACCCATAACTTCCATCAGCAAACGACAAAGCAAAGTGGTCAGCGTCATTAAGCTGGGTGGTGACAGATGTTCGTTACTGGGACCATCCAGGTGGCAGAAGTGAAATGATTTCTGTCACAGAATCTGACAGTGACTTCCAGCAATGACTTCAGACACATCAGAACACCCAATACAACTTCTGAACTTTCCCAAATAGCTGGAACTTACGGGAAGTCACTCCACTGTGGACAGGCAGGTGAACAAAACTCAATTCAGGAAGGTGGCTGCCTCATAAGGTTCTCCTCAGCATAATACACTAAGGAAGGAACTATCACCTTCTCCACCATTTTAAAGTCTTTCTGCAGTGTGAACTCTGAAGTGTGGAATGAAGACAGATGTCTAGCTGAAGGACTGGTGTCCTTCACCTCACTCATGTGGTCATGCTCCAAGGTGAATTCGGATTTTTATGAAACGGTTATCTTTGCCCAAAACATTACCCACATTCTTCACCTGTGTCTTAGCTGAGGCCGCTCTCACAAAATATGATAAACTGGGTGGCTTGTAAGCAACAGAAATTTCTCACTTCTGGAGGCTGGATATGTCCCATAACATTCCCCATACGGTCTGGTTTTGTGTCTGGTGAGGACCAGCTTCCGGATTTATAGATCTCCCCAAAGGGTCCCCACATGATTGATAGGGGAAGCAAGCTGTCTCAGAATACTTAGAAGACATTAAAACCATTCATTAGGAATTCACACACATGATCCATTCTAGTATCAATTACCTCCCAAAGACATCACCTGCTACTCCTATTGCATTACAGGACAGGGAGTCAACATATCAACATCAGTGAACAGAACCATTTAGTTCATGTTACTACCCATAAAGACACAATTTACTGCGTACTTTCTCATCTTGAATGAGACTGGAAATTTAGCTGAAAGATTTCCCACATCCCC
>NW_023270766.1:0-11600 GCF_011800145.1 Mirounga leonina | reverse complement strand
AAAGAACTTAGTGAGAATTGGGAATAAAATTTTTATTCTTAATTCATTTCTAAACATGTGGTTTGGCATTACATAAATGTTTTTAGTAGGAGGCTGGTGAATGTAAGTGAAATTCCACAGTAAGGGTACAGTGTGAAAAGGAGGCAAGGATGGCTTTTGTCCAAAGGTATCACAGCAGAATATATCTGTGAGCAATTAGTTAAATCTAGAGGACAGAGGTATGGTCATCCTGCACCTCACAAAGAAAGTATCTACAGATCATAGTCTTATTGAAAAAATAAGAATCAAAAACTCTTCCAGGGCAATGGAAATGTTGATGAAGGAAATGCAGAAGATAGGCTGGAAAGAAATCGCTAAGGAAAGCAAAGCAGGATATGGGATAGAAAAAGCAGAGACGAGAAGGAATTAAGACCAAACATTCGGAATGTGTTTTGTTTGTGGGAATGTTTCACATAAGCAGGGGTTATATTCTTTAGATGGCAGCAAAGTATGTATAAATGTATTTAAGGCATTGTTTTTTGAGTTGAAATTATTTAGAATTCCTTCTCTGGAAGTCTGTGTGTGTGTGTGTATGTGTATGTAAACAGACATTTATATTTCAGATGATTCATGTACTTTAGATGGTCTTCCAAGCATTTATATTCCAGTAAGTTATTTGACACTGTTTAACAAAAAGAGAACAACAAAAATTTTGTATACCGTGTTTGGCAAAATATAATGTTTTTCATTTATCATTGTAAAACCAAAGACAGTTTTTTTTTTTAAAACATTTTTGTACATAACACTTACATGTAGGGCATTCTGTCTTTAACTACAGAAGTACACTGATTCCTTTAAGGATGTTTAAACCTGGGCAAGCAAATTTGATTCTTACTAGATATGGAGTTATCTATTTCCTTGCATTTCAGGAATTTTTACTCTCTGTGGAAGAAGAGGGAGCATTCCAATTCTAGGAAAGGTAGATCAAAGGAACAAGTGTTATAAGCCCAGCTCCGGATGATATCAGTAAAAATTCTTTATGAAAAATGTATACAGGGAGACTATTTCTGTTCTCTATGGGTTATAGATGTAATACCATACTCAGTGAGATCAAAATAGAAAACCAAAAAGTTCTAATATTAGTATAAATTTTCAAGAAGTATCCTTACCAATACTGTCATTTGTGTTCAGTCTTGCCTGAAATCCTTAGGATTCTTTTACGGTGTTCATTGCAACTCTAGCCTTGGTGGCATTTGGATGCCTGGCTTGGCCTTCATGAAGATCACATATTTGACTTCTCCTTGAGACTAATCATTGCACTGTGACCCACCAAGATTAAATAATAAGATGCTGAATTAAACAGAGAACTGTGCTGCCAAATCCTTGTCAGAAACTGACAAAGAACCCAGCCTCTTAGAAGAAGGATCTAAAAAAGAACGAATTAGTGCCTTAATTATTTTGAACTCACAATTGAGAGTTGCTGTGCTGTCCCTCCCACAGCCAATGTTATGGGGTAAAAATAGCCCAGATTATTCCTATGGTTTATTTTCTGGACAAGTGTTTCCCCAGTCCAATTGTAAAAATAATCTGAAGATTATGAAAACAGGAATCCCAGGACAACTGAGTCTAAAATGCCAGGGATGGGTACATGTATTCCTTTGAATTACTGTTTTTGTATTTTTTGGGTAAATACCCAGTAGTTCAATTACTAGATTACCAGAATAACATTATTTATAATAGCCAAATTATGGAAGCAGCCCGAGAGTCCATTGTTTGATGAATGAATGAAGAATATGTGGTACACACACACACACACACACAGAGGAATATTTTTCAGCCATACAAAATAATGAGATCTTGCCATTTGTGACAACACGAATGGAGCTAGAGAGTATATAGTGCAAAGTGAAATAAGTCAGTCAGAGAAAAACAAATACTGTATGATTTCCTTCATATGTGGAATTTAAGAAACAAGACAAATGAACAAAGAAAGAGAAAGAGAGGGAGAGAGAAACCAAGAAACACACTTAACTATAGAGAACAAACTGATGGTTACCAGAGGGCAAGTGGGTGGGAAGATGGGTTAAAGAGGTGATGGGGATTAAGGAGTGTGCTTGTCATGATGAGCATCGGGTGGTATATGGAAGTGTTGAATCACTATATTGTACACCAGAAACTACTATAACATTGTATGCTAACTATACTGGAATTAAAATTTTATAACTTAATAAAAAATAAAATGCAAAGAATGGGTCAGGAATGTGTGTGTTTATCAAGGTCTCAGGTTTTTATCCTTACCCCCAGGCAAGTGTGGAAAACAATGACTAAAGAATTGTTTCATTGATCATCAAATGGTGGTAGCTGATGATAGGGCTCCTGGTGGTGGATCTTAATAATGGCTGCATGTGGAAATTATCTTCCTCATCCACGAACAGGGTGGTGTAACCTTGCCATCAGTAATTTAAGCTTTCTCCTCACCCTTGTTCTAATATGTACTTAATGTGGAGAAACACTGTTTCTCTTTGCCCCAAATAAATAATTAAATCTATTACAGGAATCAGGCAGGGCAAAAATAAGCAGAAGATCTCCAGGTATATGTCCATTATGCTGGAGGAGATATGGATACAGACAGAGCCTTTATACACAGTCATACCTCTACAGGTGCTAAATAATCGTTGTTAACTTGGTATTCCCATTATCTCAGGGCTTGCAGGAACAGTATCTTTCAATATGGTTATTGAGCAGTCTCAGTCACCTCTGGGGACTGGATCAGCAGGTTCCAAATGTCAGATGCCTCAGAAACAGTCTTAGATCCCAGTGGCACTGGCTCAGTCTTTTGAAATTTTCTTCTGGATTTTCCAGCTCATGTATTAGATATTAGACTGAGTAAGCCAATAGGATGATGTCATCTGGAAACAGTCTTATTGGAGCTTTGTCTCATTTGTAATAAGAAAAGTAGATTGTTTGATTTCAAGATGGAAATTTCATGAATTAATAAATCACAGTCACTCTGATCCTTAGTTTTTTTTTTTTTTCTCATACCTTTAGGACAATAATGACTCCATTAATGAGTTGCTATGAGAATTAATGTGAAAATGTTTATAAACCTGTAAACTTTTCTAGCTTTTTTGAAGTTTAATTGACAAATAAAAGTTTTAAATATTTAGATTGTGCAATGTGGTGTTTTGATGTACATCTACTGTGGAATGACTACAAAATCAAGCTAATTAACATATCTATCATTGAACCCATGTCCTGTAGGGTTAATGAGGTTGAAACTAACCGAAAATTTAAAGCTTATTTCTCAGAAAACTGTTTACCCCTAATCATTTATTGTGTCTTTTCAGACTCCACTAACAAACTCACTAGCTGTCTCTAAAGAAACTTGGACTGAAGGTCATCCCACATGGTTTCAGCCTGTGAACAAGCTAAGCCCTTCATTCCTCCTAGAGATAACAAGCCTAAGAACCAATCCAGTTTATACCAGCTCAACAAGCCCATATCCCCTTCTCCTTGTCTTAAAATAACCTCCTGATATCAAGGGCTGAATTTTGCCTTGTTCTGGTGTTAAGCCTCCACCCTCAAGCGAACACGAGATGTATGCTAAGTACATTTTTACTCAATGCTTATGCACCATCTTTCCCCATAAATAGCCATAAGTTTCTCTGCCCTTTACATCAATATATACATAATCTCAACCCCTATGGTTATAAAAATATGTATTCTCTCCCCATTCAGGGAAGCAGATTTGAATCTTGCCCTCCTGTCCCTTTGTTTGGCTGCCTCTTGAATAAACTCTTTTCCTTCTGCATACCTTATTTCTCAGTGATTGGATTAGCTGTACATAGAGCAGATGGACTTGGGTTCAAATACATCACCTCAAATACATCACCTTGGGTTCAAATACATCACCTCATGGTAACTGACATTCTACTCTCCATTATTATATATTTGTTTTTTTTTCTAGTTTTATTAAGATATAATTGATGTATACACACATAACATTGTATAAGTTTAAGATTACAACATGATCATTTAATATGTGTGTGTGTAGAGAAATGATTGTCATGATAAATTTAGTTAACACGTCCAATGACTTGAATAGTTACATTTTTTGTTATGGTGAAAACTTCCAAGATTTATATTCTTAGTACCTTTCAGATATACAATACGGTATTATTAACTATAGTTACCATGGTGTACATTACAACTTATAACTAAAAATTTGTGCTCTGACTACCTACACACTTAACCCCCAACTCTCTTACCCACACCCCTGGCAATAACTAATCTGATCTTTCCAATTATGAGTTTTTTCATTTCATTTCACATATAAGCAAGATCATGCAAGATTTATCTTTCTCTGTCTGATTTATTTTGCTTAACCTAATTTCCTCAAAATTAATCTATGTGATACGGAATGGCAAGATTTCTTTTTTTCATGGTAGAAAAATGTTGCATATACATTTTCTTTTTAATTAAATTAATTTTTAATTGAAGTATAGTTGGCATACAATGTTACATTATGCATTATACATATACATTTCAGGTATACAACACAATGAATCAACAATTCTATATGTTATGCTATGCTAACCACATGTAGCTAACATCTGTCATCATGAAATGCTACTAACAATACCATTGACTGTATTTCATATACTGTACCTTGCATTCCCATGACTTAGTTGTTCCATAACTGGAAGCATATACCTCCCACACCCCTACAAACGTTTGCCCATAACTCTACCCCCAGCCCTCTGGCAACCACCATTTGTTCTCTGTATTTATGGATCTATTTCTGCTTCTTTGCTTGTTTGTTTGCTCAATTGTTTTGTTTTTAAATTCCACATATAAGTGAAATCATATGATATTTGTCCTTAACTTATTTCACATAGTGTAATACTCTCCCGGTACATCCACATTGTTGCAAATGGCAAGATCTCATTCCTTTTTTATGGCTGAGTAATATTCCATTGGGGATGGATATATATACATATATATATATATGTATATATATATACTCAATGCTTATGCACCATATTTCCTCATAAATAGTCATAGGTATGTCTGCCCCTTTCATCAATATATACATAATATCAACCCCTATGATTATAAAAATATGTATTTTTATGTATAAAAATATATACACAAATATATAGAATATTGGATCATCTATCTATCTATCTATCTATCTATCTATCTATCTATCTATCTATATCTCCACATATTAATCCATTCATCTACTGATGAACACTTAGATTACTTCTATTTCCTTGCTTAAATAGCCATTAGTGGAATTGTTTGATTATATAACATTTCTATTTTTTTGTTTGTTTTATTGCATTTTTTATTTAAATTCAATTAGCAAAGGTATAGTACATCATTAATTTTTGATATAGTGTTCAGTGATTCATCAGTTGCATATAACACCCAGTGCTCATCACATCACGTGCCCTCTTTAATGCCCATCACCCAGTTACCCCTTCCCCCCACCCACCTCCCTTTCTGCAGCCCTCAGTTTGTTTCCCGGAGTCAAGTCTCATTTGGTTTGTCTCCCTCTGTGATTTCTTACTATTCAGTTACCCCACCCTCATTTTCCTTTCCATTCCTTATGTTTCACATATGAGTGAAAATATATGGATAATTGTCTTTCTCTGATTGACTTATTTCATTTAGCATATTACACTCCAGTTCCATCCATGTCCATGTAAGTGGTATGTATTCATCCTTTCTGATGGCTGAGTAATAGTCCATTTTATATATGTAGCACATCTTCCTCATCCATTCTTCTGTTGAAGGACATCTTGGCTCCTTCCACAGTTTGGCTATTGTGGACATTGCTGCTATGAACACTGGGGTACATGTGCTCCTTCTTTTCACTAAATCTGTATCATTGGGGTAAATACCCAATAGTGCAATTGCTGGGTCATAGGGTAGCTCTATTTTTACTTTTGGGGGAACCTCCATACTGTTTTCCAGAGTGGCTGTACCAGCTTGCATTCCCACCAAAAGTGTAAGAGGGTCTCCTTTTTACACATTCCTGCCAGCATTTGGTGTTCCCTGTCTTGTTAATTTTAGCCATTCTGACAGGTGTAAGATGGTATCTAATTGTGTTTTTGATCTTTATCTTCCTGATGGCAAGTGATGTGGAGCACTTTTTCATATGTCTAGAGGCCATTTATTTGTCTTCTTTGGAGAAGTGTCTGTTCATGTCTTCTGCCCAGTTCTTGACTGGATTATTTGTTTTTTGGGTGTGGAATTTGAGAAGTTCTTTATAGATCTTGGATACCAGCTCTTTATCTGTAATGTCATTTGCAAGTATTTTCTCCCATTCTGTAGTTTGCCTTTTTGTTTTGTTAATTGTTTCCTTTGTTGTGCAGCTTTTTATCTTGATGAAATCCCAATAGTTCATTTTTGCTTTTGCTTCCCTTGTCTTTAGAGATGTGTCTTGAAAGAAGTTGCTGTGGCCGATGTCAAAGAGTAAGTTATGCCTATGTTCTCTAGGATTTTGATTGAAACTAAGGACAGAACTTGTGATAAGCACCAGGTGTTGTCTGGAAGTGTTGAATCACAAAATTGTACACCTGAAACTAATATTACACTGTATATTAACTGTAATTTAAATTAAAAAAAACCTAGTTTTGTTTTGTTTGTTTTTTTGTCTTTAGCTCATGTCATCTACAAAGAGAATTAATTTTAGTTCTTCTTTTCCAATTTGGAAGAATTTTAGTTATTTTCCTTAACTAATGGCTCTGGCTAGGATTTCCAATACTATGTTGAATGTAAATGTTTGAGTGCAGGCATCTCTATTTTATTCCTAACTTACAGAAAAACTTTTAGTCTTTCACCATTGAGTATGATGCTCCACTCTTGGATTTTCATATATGGTCTTTATTATTTGGAGGTTATTTCCTTTTATTCCTAGTTGCTGAGTGTTTTTATCATGAAACCTTGTTGAATTCTGTCAAATGATTTTTTTTTCTACATCTCCTGAGGTATTAATGTAATTACCTCCCCCCTTATTCTGTGGTGTATCACATTGATTGATATTTACATGTTGGACCATCCTTATGTTCAGGGAAAATCTCACTTGATCAAATTGTGTAATCCTCTTAATGTGCAATTGAATTTAGTTTGCTAGAATTTGTGGAGATAACAGTGATCCTCTTTCCATTTTCTTTTTCACAGAAAACTGAAAATTTGCTGAGGCCAAGAGAAAAGGAGGCAGTTTTACTCTTTGTTCCTCATGGAAAAAAAAATGCCAACTACTGGGTTGCAGGTATGCAAGCTTTTGACAACCTAAAAGCTGCCTCTTATAGTTCAAGGGAGATCAGATTATTTTAATGCCATAACCATTGAATGCAGTTGTTAAAGTTATGCTTCCTCAGCCAACCCTGAAATTCTGAATTCTCTCATTGTTCTTAGGAGCAGGTCATACCTTCTTACTCTTAGACATGTTTAGGTAGATGAATACATTTGTCACTTGGGTATATATGAGCAAAAATGATGCTCTGTGTTATTTGGAAGAATTGGATCTTTGGGTGGTGCTCTGAAGACATCAGTAAGTTATTTTATATTTCACTTTATTTATTTTATTATTTTCACACAATAAGGGGATTGAAACAGATGACCTCTAGTATATCCATGATTCTCATAGCCAAACTTGTCAAGTCCTAAAGTGTCGTAAAACGATTCAAAGAAATATGCTAACATATGGTTATAATTAGGTATGGCAACCTAGGTGGCTTTTCACCTTTTTCAGGAGGCATCTACTGAGCATTATACTCTTCATAGCTGCTATGACATCCTTGTTTCTCAGGCTATAGATGAGGGGGTTAAGCATAGGGGTAAGAATGGCATTAAACATAAAGAGGGACTGGTTTATTTTGGGGGTTTTAGAAGATTCTGGCCTCATGTAGACTAATATGGCAGGGCCAAAGTAGAGAGTGACCACACAGAGGTGGGAGAAACATGTGGCCAAGGCTTTGTTCTTGCCTTCAAGGGAGTTCATGCGGAGGACAGCAAAGAATATGTGGAAATAGGAAGCCAGGATGAGACTCAGAGGGATGAGGACCACCAGAAAGCTTGAGACCACCACTGACTTCACGTAGGTTGAAATGTCCTCACAGGTGAGCTTCAGGAGTGCCATGACCTCACACAAGAAGTGTGGGATCTCTCGAGGATGACAGATTGGTAAGTGCATGACATAGGCTGTATGAACTAGGGAAGTTATTGCCCCTCCTACCCAGGACCCAATGACCATCTGTTTACAGATGGTATGGCTCATCAAGACTGAGTAACGCAGTGGATTGCAGATGGCAATGTAGCGGTCATAGGACATAAGGGTCAGTAGAAGGCACTCAGAAATTCCCAAGGCTAAGCTGAATAAGATCTGGGCTCCACAGCCTATCTGTGATATGGTTCTTTTCCCTGAGAAGAAGTTTGTGACCATTTTGGGGACAGTAGTTGAGATCAAGGCCACATCAATAAGGGAAAGCTGGCTGAGCAGGAAGTACATAGGAGAGTGGAGTCGAGAATCCAGCCAGATGAGGAGAATGAGAACAGCATTGCCCATTACAGCCATAAGGTAGACCAGAAGAATGAGGCAGATAAGGATCACAAGGTGGCTAAGCTCAGGCCAGAGCCCCAAGAGAATAAAATCTGTGGTGACAGTCTTATTGTTTCTCTCCATGGCTGAACATCATTGCCCAGAAAAGAATGATAAGAGCACTATTCCATCCAATTTGTTACTGTACATCTGGTCTACTTTTCTTACTCTCAGGACTCCTCTCTCAGCTTGTTGTTATCTCTTTAGCATTATAAATAACTTCTTGACATATACAATTTTCATTAATTGTATCTCATGAATTTTTCAATAAACTACAATTTATAGACTGTAGCTACTGTTACAAACTGTAATCACTAATAGTAACCAAATAAGAACACAGGTACATTTAATGTTCTATCAACTAAAAGCTAATCAGTTTGATGAAAATGTATCACGTGTATTTGTTAAAGGACTTACAAATGCATCTCCTTGAGGTCTTGTGCAGATATAACTTCAACAGAAGAGTTACGATCATTTTAGATTTATAAAAGTCAACATTTTCATTCAGTCTTGGGAGACTTCAGGGAAAATGAAGAAGATTCTCCTGAAGATGGGAAGAAAAGGTTTTGATAACCGGAGGACAGAAAAGCATTTTCAGAATTGAGCATTGTCTGTGCTTACCTTTTCTCTCCCACATAGGGAATTTTCCCATTTGCCCATGAGTCCTCTTTGCTCTAATCCCAACTCAAGTATCTCTTAAGTCAGGTAAACTAGAACAGAATTTCTAATCATGGCACCATTATTTAAGAAGAGACCTAATAAAAATGGTTGTTGCTAGTTTCACAGAAATTTTCCTATTCTGTGTGAAGTTTGTTTCTGTCATCAAGGTAATTCAAGGTACTAGTTGATGCTGTACAAAAGTAAGACAGAAGGTAATGATGGAGGAGATTAATAGGGTCCATCTTACAAGAAGTGCTTTATTTTAAAAGGTAGAATATCTATTTTAGCAAAGGTTTGGTTGGACATACAAACTGTAGAAGCAGAGGCAATATTGTAGATCAGTTAAAAACACAGCCTCCAGAAGATCAGTACCAGAGTTTGAAGCTTCATCTAAATCACCATATTTACCTGCCTGATGGCCTTTGTGTAGTTGGATCATCCTTCTGTGTCTGTCTTCCTTCTTCTGTAAAATTGGACTGAAGCCTACCCGCACCACAGGAGTGACATACAGATTAAAAGAATTAGCGAGCCTAAAGATTCTAGAACATTGTCGGCCAACAGGTTTAAATGCCTATATTAGGCATACTTTGAAGTTCAATTGACATAAATAGCAGAATCAGTGCCCTCATGTCCCTTAGCAGTCCCAGAGATGTGCATATATGTAGAGTCAGTCAGAGTGATTCCACTGCTTCTTGCGGTTTTCACCTGTACCTGTAGGTACAATTAAAAATAATGCTAAGGGCAAGAATTTATAGCACATGTATGAGTGTGATGGGGGAAGGGTGGTGAACAATCCATAAGTTTGAGACATATATTTTTCAAAAACGAGTGAGCAGAGAAAAAGCAATTCAGTTTAATTTTAAGTGCTGAAGTGTATTAGCCACTTTCAAAGTCCTAGCTCAAATGCTCTCTTCTGTGGTTCTGAGACATGGCTTCACCTCTCCTCCTATCTTCTATATTCATCAGTCTCTCATGGTGTATATTGCATTCTGCCTTATACCATAGTTATTAATGGACAGATATCCTTTTCCTGAACCCTGTAGTTTGGTAATATTTTCAGAAGAGGCGTTCTGTTTTGTTTTTGTTTGTGTTTTTGTTTTCCTCCTTTGTAAATATTTTGAACACTCAAGCCTGCCTAGGCCTGTAACATGAAGACATAGGTTATCAATAATTGTGTGATAATAAACTTTGTTTGCATATTTTCTACTTTATAGCTTTTGAAAAGTTAATAATATAATATCTGATTTTTAGTTTCATGGGGCTTATGAAATAAAATATTTCCGTTACTTAAAGTTGCCTGATGAAAACATGCCTGTACCCTCCTCCAGACCTATTGAATCATATTCTACATGCAGTTCTTATAATTAGACCAGATAGAGGAATATGGATGTAGTCCAATGTTTATATTATATAAGCAAGGAAATGGTACTCATTGAAATTAAGGGACTTGGCCAAATTGATGCAGTGTCATGTGATAATTGATAGTTCACAGAGTAAGACAAGTAAGACTTGAAATCCTATCAGATATATCTTTCAGCTACATTCAATACTGTATTGTAAATTATTTACAGAACCATAAAAATCTTATTTTTTCCATTTTTTCAGTGTACATCTGAGATTATACATTCCCATAAAATCATGTATTTCTCTGCTAGATTTAAATAATATTACATCAGAAACTAATGATGTACTGTATGGTGACTAACATAACATAACTAAAAATATAACAAAATAAATAAATAAATATTTATGCTAAAGTAAATGAATTGGAGATTTATGTATTGACAAATTTAAAACTTAATACCTCACTCTTTCTATAACTCATTTCACTGATTCACTCAGTTATTCTTTCACTCTACACATGTCTATTGAGTTCAGTATCTGTGCTGGGCAAATTCTAGACTATAAGGTTACAAAGATATATGAACATCACCTCTGGCATCAGCAAGTTGAAGGAAAGAGACCATTATTATAACAAAATGTGATATTGGTTTTAAAGGAAATTGTTCAAATGTTACAAAGAAATAAGGGAAGACTTTGTGCTGGAGATAATATTTTAATTACATCTTAAAAATGTGGAAGAGCTTTCCCATTTGTAAAAGGGCATTCCAGGTGTCAGAAACACCGTGCATAAAGAAGCAGGGCAGCAGAGAATAACATGGAAAGTTCTTCAGGGCTATGGCTTAGACTTTCTGGATAAAAGTGAGAGGAAGTGAGATGTAATATTAGAAATAACTTGCAAATGGGAAAGGGAATATTGGGCATTTATATGATCATGATGGAGAGGAAATACAGTGGAAAGGTTAATGAATTCAATAATATTTTATTAAGCCAAACTTTGGCCAAATTC
>NW_023270765.1:274275-489985 GCF_011800145.1 Mirounga leonina | reverse complement strand
AATTATTAAAGATTAAAAGTGGTACAAATAAAAAAAGTTATCTTTAGGTAATATTTTCAGAATAAGCCAATAAAAATAACCAAATTTAGGGCTGAACTTTCCTCATATGCTTCTGGGTTGTAGACCAACATAAATATCAAAGAAGCAGGGAAACCACCCTCCAAGATGGACAAGACTCTGAACAAAAATAGCAGGACAAAAATTGTAATCTCTTTGTCACATCTCCCTTCCCCACCCAACGAGTCTCCTTACTGCCCCTCTTACATCTTTGTTTCTCAGAGTGTAGATTAGAGGGTTGAGACTAGGGGTGACAACAGTATAAAAGAGGGCAATGAACTTGCCTTGATCTTGAGACTTTCCTGATGGTGGCTGCAGATATACGCAGATGACTGGAATGAAAAAGAGGGACACAACCATAAGATGGGCTCCACATGTCCCAAAGGCTCTCTGAAGTCCTGTGGTTGACTTCATCCTCAGCACAGCCCGGGCAACGGCACCATATGAGCTGAGAATGAGGATGAGTGGTATGAGAACAAAAATGGAGCTCATGATCAGGAGGGTCAGCTCATTAACACTGGTATCAACACACGATAACCGCAGCAGTGCTGGAACTTCACAGAAGAAATGGTCCATTTGGCGATGTCCGCATAGGGGTACCCAGAAGGTAAAGGAAGAATGAAGTGCTGAGGTGGTAAAGCCACTGACCCAGGAAGCCGCAGCCAACAGGTGGCAGAAACGAGGGTTCATGAGGACAGCATAATGCAAGGGTCTACAGACAGCTGCATAACGGTCATAGGACATCACCACCAGGAGGACACACTCTGTGGTTCCCAGTGCAAGGGAAAAGTAAAGTTGAATCATGCAACCGATGTAAGAAATGGTCTTTTCTGGGCCCCAGAGGTTGACCAGCAACTGAGGGATGGAGCTGGTAGTGTAGCAGAGATCCAGAAAAGAGAGGTTTGAGAGGAAGAAGTACATGGGAGTGTGGAGATGGGCGTCCAGGTACGACAAGATCATGATAAACAGGTTGCCTATCAATGTCATCAAGTAGAATATCAAGATAACCACAAAGAGAACTACTTCCAGATGAGGCCAATTGGAAAAACCCAGTAGAACAAAGTAGCCTTCAGAATTTGTGTTTTTTTCCCTCATTATCCTTTTTTCCTGTATCTGAAGGAAAAGTCATGAACTCAAAGGCTGCCCACTCATCATCGATCCCCTACCCGCAGACTGGCAAAAACCTGTGACATTTCCGAATACTGCTCTTATGACAGGAACATTTTTATAGTTTTATTTTTAGGTTTCATTCAGATATTTTTCCTGTTGTGGGTAAAATCAACAACTTTTCAAGAGAATGAGTTCTTTTCATGCATCCCTAGGTTAGTATTTGCATAGATAAAAATTAAAGATTACATTCCATAGCCAGAAGACAATTTTCATGAAAAATAATATTTTTAATTTTTGCAAAAAGAATCCCTTCTAATTTATTCCTTTTTTATGTATTTCAGGGTTACTTTCAGTTTTGTGGTTACAGAGAAAGATTCATCTCTAGTCTTAATAATCTTATATATAAATGAGAATTTACCATGAGATGAAAAACAACCCGGTAACACTGTTAAAAAGTCAATGTTGGGTGAAAAAAAAAACAAAAAACTTCAACTGCATTACGATTACAGGAAAAACAAAATATTAAATAAATAAATAAATATTCATTTATTTATGCTAATAGCATATATCTAGACAGAAAATAGTATGCAACTGGAACTATAAGCAAAGGCACATGTGTGTACACATACATTCAAAAATGAGTATTCACACTATGAGCTGAATTAAGGTCTTAATCCTGATTGAAAAGTGAAATAGACTAGAGGATTCCGTGATGGAATGCTTCCAACCATAAATGAGACTAGAACTAATTTTGGATGACCAAAATGAAATTACAGAGTTGAGAAAACTGCAGAGGGAGCAAGAGGAAAGGGGATGGTGTTTGGAGCAGGAAAGAGGACAGGAACCGAAGGTAGTGCTTGGGATTGAAGGTGTGTGAATCCCAGGCTGTGAGGCCTGGACAACAGCATGGAAAGACAGTTTCCACAAAATTTCAGGTGCTTTAGGACAGCAGCTAAGACATTTGAACTCTGAGCCATAATTTACAATTATTGCACATTTTTAGGTTTTCTACGATTTCAAATGGTGACTCTGAATAGAAAATTCAGAGTTTTACTAGACAAAGATAGGTGAATATTGCATAAAATCCAATCAACAATTTATCTTGTGTTTGTTCTTTTGTAAAAAAATAAAGTTAAGCAACTCAACTGTGCATTAATAATTTGGTTTTCACTTGCTTATTTTTTCTTGTACATTACTAGTTTTTCATAGAAAAGATAAACACTTTACTGTATACTTGTTGCTTAAAAAAAGTAATAGCTCACACTTACATGACCCCAAATAGTTTTGCCCAGCCACAACCATCCCTCACTCTCTGATAGAAGACGGCAAAGACAAATTCAGCCAGAACAGACCCACCTGCAGTCTTTTGAGAGACTTTCACTAGCTCAAATATTGTAATCTTGAAAAACATATAAAGGGATGTCTTAGTGGTTGAGTTACAACTGGAAAGATAGGAACATGGAATGTGACCCAAGACTCTAAGACTGACTCTCAAAGATACCTATATACCATTTAATATTATTAGTAAAGTAAGTATCACTAACCTCATGAGGGATGAGGGGGGGAATTCCAAGGGATTTCTTTTTTATTTCCCTAAAATAGGAAGTAATACACCAGACAATATATTAACTCAAATGCTGTGGGTGTTTTCTCTGAGGCAGACAAAATTGTCTTCCCTTACAAAGCTGCTTGAATTCCTTACTGCATTAATTAAAAGAAAGTGGCAGTTATGTGATGTTTTTTTAACTGCTGTACCAGCTGTTGTTCAGCATTCTCCTAGAAGTAAAAAACGATAGGAAATAAGGGGCAAAAAAAATAGAGAATTCATAAAGCAAGAAGTTTGGAGATTTATGGCTTGATTTTCTTCATAGTGGAAAAGAGGGAATGAAGACCCTATCACTCCTGGGTATTTACCCCAAAGACACAGATGTAGTGAAAAGAAGGGCCATGTGGACCCCAATGTTCATAGCAGCAATGTCCACAATAGCCAAACTGTGGAAAGAGCCGAGATGCCCTTCAACCGATGAATGGATAAAGAAGATGTGGTCCATATATACAATGGGATATTACTCAGCTATCAGAAAGGATGAATACCCAACTTTTACATCAACATGGATGGGACTGGAGGAGATTATGCTAAGTGAAATAAGTCAAGCAGAGAAAGTCAATTATCATATGGTTGCACTTATTTGTGGAACATAAGGAATAGGATGGAGGACATTAGGAGAAGGAAGGGAAAAATAAAGGGGGGGGAATCGGAGGGAGAGATGAACCATGAGAGACTATGAACTCTGAGAAACAAACCGGGTTTTAGAGGGGAGGGGTGAGGGGGGATTGGTTAGGTCGGTGATGGGTATCAAGAAGGGCACATACTGCATGGAGCACTGGGTGTTATACAAAAACAATGGATCGTGGATCACCACATCAAAAACTAATGATGTATTGTATGGTGACTAACATAACATAATAAAATTTAAAAAAAATTTTTTTAAAAAGGTATATTTTGAACTGTGGAATAAAATCTCTCTCTCTTCCTTAAGACAAACATAATAGGGAAAACGGAAGGCTTAGCAGTGTCTTCTCATCCCAGTGTCACGAACAGACATTCTGCTAATTCCTGTCATATCCATTCCTTTGAACTAAACCTAACTCTTAAGCAGGGCTCTCTCAACCTTTCCATACTGACCTTCCTGTATTTATCCACTCTCCCTGCTGTTCTCTTCCTGGTCTATGCCTTACCATGTACAAACCAACGCAGGCTCTCAGGCTGCCATGCAACCTGAAAATATCAACCTAACTGCCTTCCTGTACCATCTGTGCTAATGGTCAAAATCTATCCATGGAAAGCAGAGTATAAAACAAAAGGTGATTGTCATTATCACAGAAGAGAAAGCTTGGGCTTGTCCAAAAGATGTGCTTTGAACTGAATGCAGGAATTCTTTAGGGCATTTAAGGTATCAGGGGATGGAACACTTATCCCAGGGCAAACAGAGCCTTTGTGGAAACAAAAAGAATAATGTGACTTTCTTTCCTTGACTGGGACCATGGGAAATGAAAATCTCAATATTGTAATGAATGCCCTTCAAGGAGCTGTCCAGGTTAGACAGTATAATGTTCACAAGATAAAACTCGTTTTTTTATTATGTTCAGTTAGAGACAACATATAGTACATCATTAGTTTTTGATGCAGTGTTCAACGATTCATTAGTTGTGTATAACACCCAGTGCTCACTGCAACACGTACCCTCCTTAATACCCATCACCAGGCTACCCCATACCCCCACCCCCTCCCTTCTGTAACCCTCAGTTTGTTTCCTGGGGTCCAGAGTCTCTCATGGTTTGTCTCCCTCTTTGATTCCTTCCCCTTCAGTTTTCCCTCCCTTCCCCTATGGTTCTCCGTGTTATTCCTCACGTTCCACATATGAGTGAAACCATATGATAATTGTCTTTCTCTGCTTGACTTATTTCACTTAGCATAATCCCCTCCACTTCCGTCCATGTTGATGCAAATGGTGGGTATTCCACCGTTCTGATGGCTGAGTAATATTCCATTGTATATAGGAACCACATCTTCTTTATCCACTCATCTGTGGAAGGACATCTCGGCTCCTTTCACCGTTTGGCTATTGTGGACATTACTGCTATGAACATTGGGGTGCACGTGCTCCTTCTTTTCTCTACATCTGTATCTTTGGGGTAACCTAGTAGTGCAATTGCTGGGACGTAGGATAGCTCTATTTTTATTGCTTTGAGGGACCTCCATACTGTTTTCCAGAGTGGCTGTACCAGCTTGCATTCCCACCAACAGTGTAAGAGGGTTCCCCTTTCTCCACAACCTCACCAACATTTGTTGTTTCCCGTTTTGTTAATTTTTGCCGTTCTACCTGGTGTAAGGTAGTATCTCATTGTGGTTTTCATTTGAATTTCCCTGATGGCTAGTGATGTTGAACATTTTTTATTGTGTCCGTTATCCATTTGAATGACTTTTTTGGAGAAGTGTCTGTTCATGTCTTCTGCCCATTTCTTGACTGGTTTATTTGTTTTTTGGGTGTTGAGTTTGTCAAGTTAAAACTCTTCACTGGTTGAAATGCATTCAACTTGATGTTGCACTTGAACCAAGATGCCACAAAACTTATCACCAACCAACAGGAAAAAAGTTGTTTTGAGTTATACTGTCAATGAAGGGAATGGGTTCCATGGAGTCACCTGATTTTTTCCCCTCCTCCCCATAGGGGTAAAGCCCAAATTTACCAGACAACTGGTTACAAGTAGGGGATTTTCAGGAGTCATGAGCCAGAAAAGCTGGAATACGTTAAAACTAAACTTTTCTTTATTTACCTAGTGCTCTTTGAGAGTCAACCTACACCATTTATGCCTTCCTGATGTCTTTTAAATTCTTTTATAAGTTTATGCCTATAAAAGTTTAGAAAACCTATTTAAAGAGTATTTAGAACCCCAAATCCCCTCCTTCCCTCAGCTCAGTAGATGTCTGCCATATCTATTCTCACCGCAACAGAATTCTGGTGTTTCATTCTCTGGAGAGGTCTCTGAACTGCATGTGGCTAGGCACATACGTTAACTAAACCCTAGGCCTAGCCCTAACCCTAACCCATAACTCCTAATTCCTAACCCCTAATTCAAACCCTAACCTAAACCTAACCATCTGGAGAGTCACTGAGCATAGGAACCAGGCACATACCATCACTCTGACAATAACACTAACCCTTACCATAAGCCTGGTCCTAAACCTAACCCTAACCCTAGATCTGAAGGAAAAAAAGATGTGATAATATTCATATATTAACATATTACTTGGCCACAGAACAGAATGAAATCTTGCCATTTGCAATGACATGGATGGAGCTAAGAGTATAATGTTAAGTGAAATGTCATTAAGAGAAAGACAAATACCAAATGATTTCACACATATGTGGAATTTAAGAAAAAAAAATGAGCAAATGGGAAAAAAAAGAGAGAGAGGCAAACCAAGAAACAAACTCTTAACTATAGAGTACAAGTTGGTGATTACCAGAGGGAAGGTGTGGGGGCAATGGGCATGTATTGTGATGAGCATGGCTTGTTGTATATAAGTGATGAATCACTAAATTCTACACCTGAAACTAATACTACACTGTATGTTAACAGGCTCTGTAGTTTATTTTTTTATTTTAATTTAATTTTATTATGTTATGTTAGTCACCATACAATACATCATTAGTTTTTGATGTGGTGATCCACATTCATTGTTTGTGTATAAAACCCAGTGCTCAATGCAGTACGTGCCCTCCTTAATACCCATCACCGGGATAACCCATCCGCCCACCCCCGTCCCTTCTAAAACCTTCATTTTGTTTTTCAGAGTCCATAGTCTCTCATGGTTTGTCTCCCCCTCCGATTGCCCTCCTTCTTTTTCCCTTCCTTCTCCTAATGTCCTCCATGCTATTCCTTATGTTCCACAAATAAGTGCAACCATATGATAATTGACTTTCTCTACTTGACATTTCACTTAGCATAATCTCCTCCAGTCCCATCCATGTTGATGTAAAAGTTGGGTATTCATCCTTTCTGATAGCTGAGTAATATCCCATTGTATATATGGACCACATCTTCTTTATCCATTCATCTGTTGAAGGGCATCTCGGCTCTTTCCACAGTTTGGTTATTGCGGGCATTGCTGCTATGAACATTGGGGTGCAGGTGCCCCTTCTTTTCACTACATCTGTGTCTTTTTGGTAAATACCCAGGAGTGTAATTGCTGGGTCATAGGGTAGCTCTATTTTTAATTTTTTGAGGAAACTCCACACTGTTTTCCAAAGTGGCTGTTCCAACTTGCATTCCCACCAACAGTGTAAGAGGGTTCCCCTTTCTCCACCACCTCTCCAACATTTGTTGTTTCTTTCCCTGTCCATTTTTGCCATTCTAACTGGTGTAAGGTGGTATCTCAATGTGGTTTTGATTTGGATTTCCCTGATGGCTAATGATGATGAACATTTTTTCATGTGTCTGTTAGCCATTTGTATGTCTTCTTTGGAGAAGTGTCTGTTCATGTCTTCTGTCCATTTTTTGACTTGATTATTTGTTTTTTGGGTGTTGAGTTTAGAAGTTCTTTATAGATCTTGGATACCAGCCCTTTATCTGTAATGTCATTTGCAAATATCTTCTCCCATTCTGTGGGTTGCCTCCTTGTTTTGTTGACTGTTTCCTTTGCTGTGCAGAAAGCTTTTTATCCTGATGAAGTCTCAAAAGTTCATTTTTGCTTTTGTTTCACTAGTTTTTGGAGATGTATCTTGAAAGAAGTTGCTGTGGGTGATGTCAAAGAGGTTACTGCCTATGTTCTCCTCTTGGATTTTGATGGATTTCTGTCTCACATTGAGGTCTTTCATCCATTTTGAGTTTATCTTTTTGTATGGTGTTAGAGAATGGTCGAATTTCATTCTTCTGCATGTGGCTGTCCAGTTGTCCCAACACCATTTATTGAAGAGACTGTCTTTTTTCCATTGCATATTTTTTCCTGTTTTGTCAAAGATTATTTGACCATAGAGTTGAGGGTCCATATCTGGGCTCTCTAAATAAAAAAAAAGAAGACACTAAATCCCAAAATTGTAAAGAAAGCAAGTTTGTGTGTGTGTGTGTGTGTATGTGTATACATATATATACACAAAGATAAAATTGAATAGAGTGAAAGGAAGCCAAACATGAAGAATATATCCATAAAGTACAAATGTAAAAAATGTTACTTGAAAAAGACTTAAAAATAAAGAGCTGATACCTTGCCTAATTTAATTTAAATCATTTAAATAAAAAAACTAAAAGAGGGGAGTGGGGAAAGGCTAAGGGGGGGATAAAGAGATGATAAAATGAGAAACTAGTTGAAAAGGGGAAAAAATGAAATGGAAAATTTTATTCTTCTGTATATAGCTGTCTAAATTTCCCAACACCACTTAGTGTATAAGAAAGCAACTGATTTCTGTGCATTGATTTTGTATCCTGCCACATTACTGAACTGCTGTATGAGTTCTAGTAATTTGGGGATGGAGTCTTTTGTGTTTTCCCCATAAAGTATCATGTCATCTGTGAAAAGAGAGAGTTTCACTTCTTCTTTGCCAATCTGAATACGTTTTATTTCTTTTTGTTGTCTGATTGCTGTTGCTAGGACTTCTAGTACTATGTTGAACAGTAGTGGCGAGAGTGGGCATCCTTGACGTGTTCCTGAGGGAATGGCTCTTAGCTTTTCCCCATTGAGGATGATATTTGCTGTGGGTTTTTCATAGATGGGTTTTATGAACTTGAGGAATGTTCCCTCTATCCCTATACTCTGAAGAGTTTTAATCAGGAAAGGATGCTGTATTTTGTCAAATGCTTTTTCTGCATCAGTTGAGAGGACCATATGGTTCTTCTCTCTCCTCTTATTAATGTGTTCTATCACATTGATTGATTTGTGAATGTTGAACCACCCTTGCATCCCAGGGATAAATCCCACTTGGTCGTGGTGGATGATCCTTTTAATGTATTGTTGGATCCTATTAGCTAGGATTTTGTTGAGGATTTTGGAATCCATATTCATCAGGGATATCGGTCTGAAATTCTCCTTTTTGATGGTGTCTTTGCCTGGTTTGGGGGATTAAGGTAATGTTCTCACTATATTAATCTGTTTCTGGTTTTCTTTGTTCCTTTTTTAGATTGAAATCTGGCCTCTCACAACAGTATGGATGGACCTAGAGGATATTCTGCCAAATGAAATAACTCAGATAGGGAAAGACAAATGCCACATAATTTCACTTACATGCAGAATGTTGCTTTTATTGATTTGGATTCATTCATCCATGAATCATATATGCAACTTATGAATTAATGAATAGTACATCTGAAATTAGTGATGTGCTGTATGTTGGTAATTGAATTTAAATTAAGAAAAGAATTACCTGAACATTTAAACATCCATGTATTTTTTTAATCTACTCTGTCTTCTAAATATAAAACCATGCACTTTTTTATGGCTGAGTACATTCCATTGTGTATATTTATGTATGTATATGAATATGCATATATGTATAAACATATACATTAAGACATGTATATGCATATGCATGTATACATATATGTATATATGTGTATGTGTATATATATACACACACACATCTTGTATATATATGTATATATATATATACATATACATATATATACATCTTCTTTATCCATTCATCCACCAATGGACACTTGGGCTGTTTCCATATCTAGGCTGTTGTAAATAATTCTGCAATAAACATATGGGTATATAACTTTTTGAATTAGTGTTTTTGTTTCCCCCCCCCCTTTTTTTTCACTTGTTGTGATGAGCACTGGGTGATGAATGGAATTGTTGAATCACAATGTTGTACACCTGAAACTAATGTAACACTGTAGGTTAACTATACTAGAATTAATAAAATAAAATAAAATAAAAATTGTTTTTGCTTTCTTTGGGTAAAAACCCAGTAGTATGATTACTGGATCTTTTTTCTTTTTAACTTTTTGAGGAACCTCCATATGGTTTTCCAGAGTGGTTTCACCAGTTTTCATTCCCACCAACAGTGTAAGAGGGTTCCCCTTTTTCCACATCCTCACCAACACTTGTTACTCTTTGTCTTTTTTATTTTAGCCATTCTGACAGTTGTAAGATGATATCTCATTGTGGTTTTGATTTGCATTTCCCTGATGATCAATGCTGTTTGAGCATCTTTTCATGTATCTGTTGGCCCTTTGTCTGTCTTCTTTGGAAAAATATCTATTCAGATCCTCCACCATAAATAAGAATGGTATCCTGCCTTTTGCCAACAACATAGATGGACCTAGAGAGTGTAATGGTGAGTGAAATAAGTCAAATGCCATATGATTTCACTCATATGTGGAATTAAAGAAACAAAACAAGTGAACAAAGAAAAAAAAAAAAAGACAAAAAACCAGACTCTTAAATATGGAGAACAAACCGATATTTGCCAGAGGGAAGTTGGGTGGGGAGATTGGTGAAATAGATAAAGGGAATTAAGAGTACACTTATCTATCTTGACAAGCACTAAGAAATGTATAGAATTGGGGAGCCTGGGTTGCTCAGTCAGTTAAGTGACTGACTCTTGATTTTGGCTTAGGTCATGATCTCAGGGTCCTGGGATTGAACCCTGCATCTTGTTCCCCACTCAGGGGGGAGTCTCCTCATGGATTCTATCTCTGTCTCTCCTTTTGCCCCTCTCCCCCCTTGCTCATGCTCTCTCTATATATAAAAAAGAAAGAAATGTATAAAATTGTTTATTATTATATTGTACAACTTAAAGTAATATAAGAATATATGATTGTGTTATTTAATTAAAAAGGAAAAGAAACAAACACAGTAAAACCATGCATTTTTAAGCAGGAAAAAAGTAGACGGACTTTTCAACACACCAATATCTTTTGTGTGTGAATAAACATTTGGGTAGTGCCAAGTTTGCATCTTAAATAAAGCACACACAGCCAAGTAACCTAACAGAAACTATCCTGAATTTTATCATCAAATTCTTACTTGGTTCCAGCTCCTCAAATGCTTTGGTGTTTGGTCTTTAAAAAACATTTCAGTCATTTTGTTTAAATGTTGTTGTGAAAGGGGCAGTATTATGACCTGCTAAATATTTTAAATTAAAACTCAATTAGCCAACATATACTAAAGTATATCATTAGTTTAGGATGTTGTGTTCAATAATTTATCAGTTGTGTAACACCCAGTCTCATCACATGAAACAGTGCAGAGGATCATAGGGGAAGGGAGGGAAAACTGAATGACCTGCTAATTTTTTTTTTATTATGTTATGTTAGTCACCATACAGTACTTCATTAGCTTTTGATGTAGTGTTCCATGACTCATTGTTTGCAGATCACACTCAGTGCTCCATGCAATACCTGCTAAATTTTTTTAAATGTTGTGAGACATCAGGGGGGTGATGCGTTCAGTTCTGTATGTCTTAGTATGAGATAAGAAACCTGAGTTGCTAGGGAGTAAACATGTCAGGGAATCAGTGAGGCCAGTGTCAAAGACAAAATCTTGGGCCCATTAACCAGGTTACTAAATGGTTACATTAAGTTTAATATTTGGGGGGAGTGAGATTAAAAAATATTATTTACCTTGTGGAGTTCAAGTTATTTTGTGGCCAAATCTAAATAGAAAAATCAAACTAAAATTTTAAATTTACTTTTGAAATTTTATCTCCTTTTAATATGTAAGCAGTATACATTCATGATTTTTTAGAACTGGCAAATTATAAAGTGAAAATGAAAGTCCCACATGCTCCAACCCTAGTCCCAAGTCCCAAAGACAGTCCCTGCCATTGCCTGCATGGGTCTAGCTTGTCCTACTTGTACATTACAAAAGGAAGCACACCATGTATGGAATTCTGCAAGTTGCTTTTCATTAGCTTATCATATTTTGCTCATCTTCCTCATCACTGAACATTAATCAACATTATTCATTTCTATGAGTTTACTTATGCATATTCACATGTTCTTGTTGAACATTTAGATCCTTTCCATTTTTCAAATAACAACCAACATTGTGCTCATGGTTTTGTACATTCATGAAAACATGTCTATAAGATCATTTCCTGGGAGGGCAAAAATTCATGATGAAAATATTTGTGTGTTTCTGTATTTGGTAGATGTTAAGAAATTGTTTCTCAAAATGTTTACACCAATCACACTCTTTTTTTTTAAATTTTTTATTGTTATGTTAATCCCCATACATTACATCATTAGTTTTAGATATAGTGTTCCATGATTCATTGTTTGTGCATAACACCCAGTGCTCCATGCAGAACGTGCCCTCCTCAATACCCATCAGCAGGCTAACCCATCCTCCCACCCCCCTCCCCTCTAGAACCCTCAGTTTGTTTCTCAGAGTCCATCGTCTCTCATGGTTCGTCTACCCCTCCGATTTCCCCCCCTTCATTCTTCCCCTCCCGCTATCTTTTTTTTTCTTTCTTAACATATATTGCATTATTTGTTTCAGAGGTACAGATCTGAGATTCAACAGTCTTGCACAATTCACAGCACTTACCAGAGCAAATACCCTCCCCAGTGTCTATCACCCAGTCACCCCATCCCTCCCACCCCCCACCACTCCAGCAACCCTCAGTTTGTTTCCTGAGATTAAGAATTCCTCATATCAGTGAGGTCATATGATACATGTCTTTCTCTGTTTGACTTATTTCGCTCAGCATAATACCCTCCAGTTCCATCCACGTCATTGCAAATGGCAAGATCTCATTCCTTTTGATGGTTGCATAATATTCCATTGTATATATATACCACCTCTTCTTTATCCATTCATCTATTGATGGACATCTTGGCTCTTTCCACAGTTTGGCTATTGTGGACATTGCTGCTATAAACATCGAGGTGCACGTACCCTTTCGGATCCCTACTTTTGTACCTTTGGGGTAAATACCCAGTAGTGCAATTGCTGGGTCATATGGTAGCTCTATTTTCAACTGTTTGAGGAACCTCCATACTGTTTTCCAGAGTGGCTGCACCAGTTTGCATTCCCACCAATAGTCTTAAGAGGGCTTCCCTTTCCCTGCATCCTCACCAACATCTGTCGTTTCCTGTGTTGTTAATTTTAGCCATTCTGACTGGTGTGAGGTGGTATCTCATTGAGGTTTTGATTTGGATTTCCCTGATGCCAAGCGATATCGAGCACTTTTTCATGTATCTGTGGGCCATTTGGATGTCTTCTTTGGAAAAATGTCTGTTCATGTCTTCTGCCCATTTCTTGATTGGATTCTTTGTTCTTTGGGTGTTGAGTTTGATAAGTTCTTTATAGATTTTGGATACTAGCCCTTTATCTGTTATGTCATTTGTAAATATCTTCTCCCATTCTGTCGGTTGTCTTTTGGTTTTGTTGACTGTTTCTTTTGCTGTGCAAAAGCTTTTTATCTTGATGAAGTCCCAATAGTTCATTTTTGCCCTTGCTTCCCTTGCCTTTGGCGAAGTTTCTAGGAAGAAGTTGCTGCGGCTGAGGTCGAAGAGGTTGCTGCCTGTGTTCTCCTTTAGGATTTTGATGGACTCCTGTCTCACATTGAGGTCTTTCAACCATTTGGAGTCTATTTTTGTGTGTGGTGTAAGGAAATGGTCCAGTTTCATTCTTCTGCATGTGGCTGTCCAATTTTCCCAACACCATTTGTTCAAGAGACTGTCTTTTTTCCACTGGACATTTTTTCCTGCTTTGTCAAAGATGAGTTGACCATAGATTTGAGGGTCCATTTCTGGGCTCTCTATTCTGTTCCATTGATCTATGTGCCTGTTTTTGTGCCAGTACCATACTGTCTTGATGATGACAGCTTTGTAATAGAGCTGGAAATCTGGAATTGTGATGCTGCCAGCTTTGCTTTTCTTTTTCAACATTCCTCTGGCTATGCGGGGTCTTTTCTGGTTCCATACAAATTTTAAGATTATTTGTTCCATTTCTTTGAAAAAAGTGGATGGTATTTTGATGGGGATTGCATTGAATGTGTAGATTGCTTTAGGTAGCATTGACATCTTCACAATATTTGTTCTTCCAATCCATGAGCATGGAACGTTTTTCCATTTCTTTGTGTCTTCCTCCATTTCTTTCATGAGTATTTTATAGTTTTCTGAGTACAGATCCTTTGCCTCTTTGGTTAGATTTATTCCTAGGTGTCTTATGGTTTTGGGTGCAATTGTAAATGGGATCGACTCCTTAATTTCTTTTTCCTCTGTCTTGTTGTTGGTGTATAGGAATGCCACTGACTTCTGTGCATTGATTTTATATCCTGCCACTTGACTGAATTCCTGTATGAGTTCTAGCAGTTTTGGGGTGGAGTCTTTTGGGTTTTCCACATGAAGTATCATATCATCTGCAAAGAGTGAGAGTTTGACTTCTTTGCCGATTTGGATGACTTTTATTTCTTTTTGTTGTCTGATTGCTGTGGCTAGGACTTCTACTACTATGTTGAATAGCAGTGGTGATAGTGGACAACCCTGCTGTGTTCCTGACCTTAGGGGGAAAGCTCTCAGTTTTTCCCCATTGAGAATGATCTTCGCTGTAGGTTTTTCATAGATGGCTTTTATGATATTGAGGTATGTACCCTCTATGCCTATACTCTGAAGAATTTTGATCAAGAAAGGATGCTGTACTTTGTCAAATGCCTTTTCTGCATCATTTGAGAGGATCATATGATTCTTGTTCTTTCTTTTGTTAATGTATTGTATCACATTGATTGATTTGCGGATGTTGAACCAACCTTGCAGCCCAGGGATAAATCCCACTTGGTCATGGTGAATAATCCTTTTAATGTACTGTTCGATCCTATTGGCTAGTATTTTGGTGAGAATTTTTGCATCCATGTTCATCAGGGATATTGGTCTATAATTCTCCTTTTTAATGGGATCTTTGTCTGGTTTTGGGATCAAGGTAATGCTGGCCTCATAAAACGAGTTTGGAAGTTTTCCTTCCATTTCTATTTCTTGGAACAGTTTCAGAAGAATAGGTATTAATTCTTCTTGAAATGTTTGGTAGAATTCCCCTGGGAAGCCATCTGGCCCTGGGCTTTTGTTTGTTGGGAGAGTTTTGATGACTGCTTCAATTTCCTTAGTGGTTATAGGTCTGTTCAGGTTTTCTATTTCTTCCTGGTTCAGTTTTGGTAGTCGATACATCTCTAGGAATGCATCCATTTCTTCCAGGTTATCTAATTTGCTGGCATAGAGTTGCTCATAATGTGTTCTTAGAATTGTTTGTATTTCTTTGGTGTTGGTTGTGATCTCTCCTCTTTCATTCATGATTTTGTTGATTTGGGTCATTTGTCTTTTCTTTTTGATAAGTCTGGCCAGGGGTTTATCAATCTTGTTAAGTTTTTCAAAGAACCAGCTCCTAGTTTCGTTGATCTGTTCTACTGTTCTTTTAGTTTTTATTTCATTGATTTCTGCTCTGATCTTTATTATTTCTCTTCTCCTGATGGGTTTAGGCTTTATTTGCTGTTCTCTCTCCAGCTCCTTTAGGTGTAGGGTTAGATTGTGTACTTGAGACCTTTCTTGTTTCTTGAGAAAGGCTTGTAATGCTATATACTTTCCTCTTAGGACTGCCTTTGCTGCATCCCAAAGATTTTGAATAGTTGTGTTTTCATTTTCATTGGTTTCCATGAATTTTTTAAATTCTTCTTTAATTTCCTGGCTGACCCATTCATTCTTCAGTAAGATGCTCTTTAGCCTCCATATATTTGAGTTCTTTCCAACTTTCCTGTTGTGATTGAGTTCTAGTTTCAAAGCATTGTGGTCTGAAAATAGGCAGGGAATGATCCCAATCTTTTGGTACCGGTTGAGACCTGATTTATGACCCAGGATGTGATCGATTCTGGAGAATGTTCCATGGGCACTAGAGAAGAATGTGTATTCCGTTGCTTTGGGATGGATTGTTCTGAATATGTCTGTGAAGTCCATTTGGTCCAGTGTGTCATTTAAAGTCTTTATTTCCTTGTTGATCTTTTGCTTAGACGATCTGTCCATTTCAGTGAGGGGGGTGTTAAAATCCCCCACTATTATTGTATTGTTGTCGATGTGTTTCTTTGCTTTTGTTATTAATTGCCTTATATAATTGGCTGCTCCCATGTTAGGGGCATATTTACAATTGTTAGATCTTCTTGTTGGATAGGCCCTTTAAGTAGGATATAATGTCCTTCCTCCTCTCTTATTACAGTCTTTGGTTTAAAATCTAATTTGTCTGATATCTGGATTGCCACCCCAGCTTTCTTTTGGTGTCCATTAGTATGGTAAATGGTTTTCCACCCCCTCACTTTAAATCTGGGGGTGTCTTTGGTTCTAAAATGAGTCTCTTGCAGACAGCATATCGATGGGTCTTGTTTTTTAATCCAATCTGATAGCCTGTGTCTTTTGATTGGGGCACTGAGCCCATTTACATTCAGGGTAACTATTGAAAGATAGGAATTTAGTGCCATTGTTTTGCCTGTAAGGTGACTGTTACTGTATATTGTCTGTGTTCCTTTCTGGTCTATGTTGCTTTTAGGCTCTCTCTTTGCTTAAAGGACCCCTTTCAAGATTTCTTGTAGGGCTGGTTTTGTGTTTGCAAATTCCTTTAGTTTTTGTTTGTCCTGGAAGCTTTTTATCTCTCCTTCTATTTTTTTTTTAAGATTTTATTTATTTGCGAGAGAGACAATGAGAGAGAGACAGAGAGCACGAGAGGGAGGAAGGTCAGAGGGAGAAGCAGACTCCCTGCTGAGCAGGGAGCCTGATGTGGGACTCGATCCCGGGACTCCAGGATCATGACCTGAGCCAAGGGCAGTCGCTTAACCAATTGAGCCATCCAGGCGCCCTCTCCTTCTATTTTCAATGACAGCCTAGCTGGATATAGTATTCTTGGCTGCATATTTTTCTCATTTAGTGCTCTGAATATATCATGCCAGTCCTTTCTGGCCGGCCAGGTCTCTGTGGATAGGTCTGCTGCCAATCTAATGTTTCTACCATTGTAGGTTACAGATCTCTTCTCCCGACCTGCTTTCAGGATTTTCTCTTTGTCTCTGAGACTCGTAAGTTTTACTATTAGATGTCAGGGTGTTGACCTATTTTTATTGATTTTGAGAGGGGTTCTCTGTGCTTCCTGGATTTTGATGCCTGTTTCATTCCCCAAATTAGGGAAGTTCTCCACTATAATTTGCTCATTATACCTTCTGCCCCCCTCTCTCTTTCTTCTTCTTCTGGGATCCCAATTATTCTAATGTTGTTTCATCTTATGGTATCGCTTATCTCTCGAATTCTGCCCTCGTGATCCAGTAGTTGTTTATTTCTCTTTTTCTCAGCTTCTTTATTTTCCATCATTTGGTCTTCTATATCACTGATTCTCTCTTCTGCCTCATTTATCCTAGCAGTTAGCGCCCCCATATTTGATTGCACCTCATTAATAGCCTTTTTGATTTCTACTTGCTTAGATTTTAGTTCTTTTACTTCTCCAGAAAGGGTTTCTCTAATAACTTCCATGCTTTTTTCAAGCCCAGCTAGTATCTTTAAAGTGATGATTCTGAACTCTAGATCTGACATTGTACTAATGTCCATATTGAGTAGGTCCCTGGCAGTCGGTACTACCTCTTGTTCTTTTTTTGAGGTGATTTTTTCCGTCTTGTCATTTTGTGCAGAGGAGAATAGATTAATGAGAGAACAAATGCTAACAGGGTAACAACGTTCCCAGAAAAATATACTCTAAACAAATCAGAAAAGACCTGAAGCAGTGGGAAAAGAAAGGGAAAGAGAGAAAAATGAAAAAAAAAAAAAAAAAGAAAGAAAAAGAAAAAGATAAAGATAAAAACAAACAAAAACAGAACAAAACAAAACAAAACAAAAACAGTGTGATCAAATATGATCAGGCTGGCATATAGATCAGTGCCACACACTAGATTTTGGGTGTATTTTGGTCTTTTAGAAGAAGGTGCCTCCCAAAATTTTAAAGAAAAAAAACTTATATATGTACAAAAATAAGGGTTGATATGATTAAGGGATGAAATAAAACTGTAAAGATGGAAATTATAAAAAATTTTATAAAAGGAATTGATAAGAAGTTGTTTGAAAATAGAAAGAAGAGGATTTTTAAAAAAAAAGGAAAAAAAAGGGAGAGAATGTGATCAGGCAGGGAGTAGAAAAAAAACCATACACTAGAGATTTTTGGTATATTTTGATCTGTTAGAAGAAACTATCTCAAAATTTTAAAGAGAGAACAACTTAGATATATATGCCAAAAATATGGGTAACTACTATGAAGGGATAGAATATGACTCTGAAAATGAAAAATAAAAAAAAATTTTTTTAAAAAAGGGATTGATAAGATGTTGGTTGAAAAAGGGAAAAAGAAAAATTCAAAAAAAAAAAAAAGGACAGTTAAAAAAAAAAACTTAACTTTGAAAGACTACAGAATCATGGTAAAAAAGCCATGAATTCTATGTGCAGTATTCCCCTAGCGCTGGAGTTCTGCTGTTCTCATTGATTGGTAAACTTGGTCTTGGCTGGCTGTTGTCACTGATCTTCTGGGGGAGGGGCCTGTTGCCATGGTTTCCAAATGTCTTTGCCGGAGGCAGAATTGCCCCGCCCTTGCCCCCTCCCGGCTAAGTAATCTGCTCGGGTTTGCTCTCCGGGGCTTTTGTTCCCTGCGAGCTTTCCGTACAGCTTTGGAGGCAGAGAGTGAAAATGGCGGCCTCCCAATCTCCACCTCGGGGGAGCCGAGAACTAGGGCCCCGCTCCTCAGTGCGCCCCCAGAGAAAAGCTGTCAGTCACTCCCATCTCCCCGGTCTGCAGCCGCACTCTGTGCTCACCCGGCCTGTGACCGCGTGTTTCTATCTCTGGCACCCGATCCCGGGTGGAGTCTCCAAACCCAGCAGATCCCTGCGGTGCCCTCCCGCGCCACTCCTCCCGGGGGAAGAAGGTGAGTCTCCCCGGATCTGCTGCTTGTTGGGTCCCTGTTGGAGGAGCAGTGGCCCGACTGTGCTGCGGATCACAGTTTATGGAAACCCCGAGCTGAGAGCCCGAGCCTTGGCTCCGTCTCTGCAGCCGGCTTCCCCGCTCCAATAGCTGGGAGCTCTGCCGCACTCAGGCACCCCGGTCTTTCTGTGACCCCGAGGGTCCTGAGACCACACGGTCCCACAAGGGTTCCACCCCCCGCTTAGCCACCAGAGTGATGTCCCTCAGCGGAGCCGACTTCTAAAAGTTCCGATTTTGTGCCCCGCGGTTCTATCATTTGCCAGAAGCGGCTGACAGAGGCCCCTCCCCCGCCGTCTATCCTCCCAAATATCACCTCGGATTCACTTCTCTGCAAGTCCTACCTTCCAGAAAGTGGTCGCTTTTCTGTTCAGAGAGTTGTTGCTCTTCTTTTCTTTGATCTCCTGTTGAGTTTGTAGGTGTTCAGAATGGTTTGACCCCTATCCAGCTGAATTCCTGAGAGGAGAGGAAATCCAGGTCTCCTACTCCTCCGCCATCTTGCTCCGCCCCCTACACCAATCAAACTCTTGCTTCTCTCACCAGAAAACCTGTTTCTTCATCCTCTCCCCAAGCCTTACTTCTCCCCATTACCTGTTCTAAAATACCTGCCAGTAGGATATTAGAAAAACAGAGTCTCATTAAACTCAGATTCAGTCATTAGTTTGTATGATCTCTTTCAAGATAATTTTCTATGGAATGTAGAGAAAGATGCAAAATGCTTTGCTGCACTTAAGATTTTGCAATCTGAGGTAATGAATCACCTGAGAGTAGAAGAAGGTGAGGTCTCTATGGTGTGATTAAGTCTACTTTTGTTCAATAGGAGGATGTTGGGAAAGTAGCAAGAAATTTCAGAACCAAATTTCAAAGCAGTTTCTACTTCCAAGCACTTCCCTCCCTGTTTACTTGGCCCTTCTTCCTCCTCATTATCCCAGTACAGATGACACATTGCATAGGCAGGCAAAACCTTAAATCTGAGACATAAAAGTGTTTTTCATAATTACTACGATTTCACTGTGGAGAGCTCTCCTGATGAAGAAAATTACAAACCCTCAGAATTAAGACTGTCTGCAGAAACTATTGTCCAACCTCCAACTTCCCAGTATTAACTCTTGTTAAAATGTTTATTATGTACTATACTAATACATTGTATGTTTAAACCCTTTATCCTATGATATCATAATATCATGTTAAGTTATTGGATCTCTTCAGTGTGTCCAAAAAAGAAATATTACAAAATTAAAACATTTTCTTTTTAGTCAAGTCCTTTTTGATAAAAATCTATTTATTCTTTTTGCAGTTGAGGTGCATTTCTTCTTGGAATTTGTCTCTAGATTTTCTAGAATTCTTTTGAACTTCTGTTCCAAAGTTACTTTTCTTGGTATTAATCTCCTTGATAAAATTGACATCTCCTGCCCGATATTTTAGACTTAAAACATTACCATTACCTTAACCTCATCTCTTTCCTGGAAGACCCACATCCCATCAATTTCCAAATCAACCTCCTACTTCCATGCCCCACACTCTTCTTGTCTTTTCTATTTCTACTACTCTTATCCTAGTGGATGACCTCACTATCTATTGTATAGATTGTTGAAGTAGCCTTAACCAGCCAAGGTTCAAGTGTTTTCCTATCCAAACTATTTTTCACTTTGCTGAATGCAGTCTTGTTAAATAGAAATCGTATATCATTTGAGGATTTAAAATCCCATGACATCTCTTCATCTATACAAATACACTCTTTGATATTTTAAACATTTTAATATTTATTTTAAAATATTTTAATATTTTAATATCCTTGGTTCTGGTTCCTAGTTCTATATATATTTGTGTGTGTGTGTATGTGTATATATATATATATATATATACATACTTTCCATTGTATATATATTTCCCTTTCAATTTTACATACTGCTCCATGAAATCTTCAGCTTGAAACACAATGAATCATTCATCATTTCAATGTATAATCTTAAGTATCTGTCATCTTTGCAAATAGCTTGGTGGAAAAAAGCATGGATTCTTGGTAACTGAAAGACTTTCAAATTCCTGTTCTGACAAACTGTTGATGCTCAAGAATTAAAAACATGGGGCGCCTGGGTGGCTCAGTCATTAGGCATCTGCCTTCAGCTTGGGTCATGATCCTGGGGTCCTGGGATCGAGCCCTGCATTGGGCTCCCTGCTCACCGGGAAGCCTGCTTCTCCCTCTCCCACTCCCCCTGCTTGTGTTCCTGCTCTCGTTGTCTCTCTCTCTGTCAAATAAATAAAATCTTAAAAAAAAAAAAAAAGAAACAGAAGCTCAAGACTAGAAGAATTCGAACAGTGTCTATTATGCCACTGATCAGATATTTGAATTCCCTTCATGACATGTTTCACAGAAGCCCTCTTAAGATTTCATCATGCTTTTCTTCAGCACCTCTAGTTTGTCTGTGATTTACTTAACCTGTGTTGAGCTTATTATACTCTGTGGCCAAAAAAACCAAGCAAGCAAACAAACAAACAAACAAAAACCCAAAACCAAACCAAAACAAACAAACAAAAAAGAATTAACAAACATAAGTTCATTATCTATCAACTGTAGAGAATACCTACCTTGAAGAGTTATTAAAGGTTAAGTAAGATTTAAAATACAAATTGTCTAACACATTCAGTTACTTATAGTAGCTTTTCAACAGTTGTGAATTCCCCTTCTTAAGTATCTCCTTGATTGTCTTCCTTCAGCCAGTGATATATTCCTATAAACTAAATATACTCATTATACCACCTGTTCCTAGAAAATATGTTTAATTCTTCTCCTTTGTATTTAATTGGTCTTCCTCTTCTGTTCCAGAATCTCAATTTTCTCACCTTTAGAGGTATATTTACTATAATACAGTTGTACATATGTAATGTATACATTTTGATGTTTGGACATATGCATCTACCTGTGATACTATCACCACAAACAAGATAATAATCATATCCATCACCGTCAGAAGATTTCTTGCAACCCTTGTTTTTCAAAATATTTTATTTATTTGATTTTGTGGCAAGAACAATAGGCATGAGTGATGCATACTTCAAGACTTGTTAAGAGAGCAGAAGACCTTCTTGAAGAATGCATTTTGGCACTTACTGCATTCTGTAATGTAATTTAAGAAAGACCTTAGAGAGGTAGAAAACTGGAGGAGGCATTATTGAATGCAAAAATAAACCAACACACAAAAGAGAGAGGATGCAGAAGAGATTAGGAAATGGAAGCATTACACAGTTCATGTTGTGGTTGGCCTGCCAGGAGATGATGGTTTCAGGGAGGTGCGTAAGGTGGTGGTTGAAATGGAAGAGTGGCCATTAGATTTAGAGACTCTTTAATGTAATGGATTTAATTTCCTTCTGTGTGAAATGAAATGAAGGCTTACTATCATTCAGACCAGTTCCCTAACTCTCTTAGTTGAATAATGAAACTGTATATACAAGACACTGAGACTTCAGTTTCAATAGTTAAAAACTGACACAGCCGGAAAGGTTTAAAAATTTTTTTAAATAGATCTTGGAATCAGTGCTTTGTCTGTAGTGTCATTTGCAAATATCTTCTCCCATTCTGTGGGTTGCCTCCTTGTTTTGTTGACTGATTCCTTTGCTGTGCAGAAGATTTTTATCTTGATGAAGTCCCAAAGGTTCATTTTTGCTTTTGTTACCCTTGCCTTTGGAGACGTGTCTAGCAAGAAGTTGCTGTGGCTGAGGTCGAAGAGGTTGCTGCCTGTGTTCTCTTCTAGGATTTTGATGGATTCCTGTGTCACATTGAGGTCTTTCATCCAATTTGAGTTTACCTTTGTATATGGTGTGAGAGAATAGTCCAGTTTCATTCTTCTGCATGTGGCTGTCCAATTTTCCCAGCACCATTTATTGAAGAGACTGTCTTTTTTCCATTGCATATTTTTTCCTGCTTTGTCAAAGATTATTTGGCCATAGAGTTGAGAATCTATATCTGGGATATTCTTTTGGGGGGGGGGCTCTCTATTCTGTTCCATTGGTCTATATGTCTGTTTTTGTGCCAGTACCATGCTGTCTTGGCAATCACGACTTTGTATTCTAGCTTGAAATCAGGCAGTGTGATGCCCCCAGCTTTGTTTTTCTTTTTCAACATTTCCTTGGTGATTCAGGGTCTTTTCTGGTTCCATACAAATTTTAGGATTGTTTGTTCCAGCACTTTGAAAAATGTCATTGGAATTTTGATTGGGGTGGCATTGAAGGTACAGATTGCTCTGGGCAGCATAAACATTTTAACAATGTTTATTCTTCCAATCCATGAGCATGGAATGTTTTTCCATCTTTTTGTGTCTTCTTCAATTTCTTTCAGGAGTGTTCTCTAGTTCCTAGAGTATAGATCCTTTACCTCTTTGGTTAGGTTTATTCCAAAGTATCTTATGGTTTTTTGTGCTATTGTAAATGGAATCATTTCTCTAATTTCTCTTTCTACAGTTGAGTTGTTATTGTGTAAGAAAGCAACTGATTTCTGTGCATTGATTTTGTATCCTGCCACATTACTGAATTGCTGTATGAGTTCTAGTAATTAGGGGGTGGAGTCTTTTGGATTTTCCACATGAAGTCTCATGTCATCTGTGAAGAGAGAGAGTTTGACTTCTTCTTTACCAATCTGAATATGTTTTATTTCTTTTGGTTGTCTGATTGCTGTTGCTAAGACTTCTAGTACTATGTTGAACAATAGTGGCAAGAGTGGGCATCCTTGACGTGTTCCTGATCTTAAGGGAAAGGCTCTATTTTCCCCATTGAGGAAGTGCTGACATATATCCACAAACTATTTTACATATTCCTTTTGTTTTAAGATAATACACACATTGTGACAAGAAAATCAACTAGCTGAGTATTTTGGAAAGATTAACTAGGGAATGATTTTTTTTTTTAATTTATACTGTTCTTTCCTTTAGTGGTAAACTGTTTCATGATATCTACAATTTTTTTGCAAAATAAGGTAGATCATGATTATGGTTATGATGCATCCCAGTGACAAATTCTGAGTTACCTCACTAGTGAGTTAGTGGTTAAGGGTAACATTACATTTGTATGGTTACAAAGTCCAGTTTTCACATTCTGTATTTCATTAAATCCTCAAAGCCATCCTGTGAGGTGTTACACAAAACTCACAGCTTGAGAGCTTGTTTGGAAGTTCTAGTGGGAGAGTGCAGCTACTCATATACCCTTGAACAAAGAATGGTCCTCCTCTACTGGGGAAGGTCATTCTCTGGCTGAGTGCCCAGTTTTGGGAGGGACACACATGGAGTAGTGAAGGAGGAAGGGGACACCTGCCTAGCCAACCAGATCAGCCAAATTGACCCTGGGAATCAATGGGGTGACAGATGTCACAGCCAGATCACCCTGCATTTGTGATGGGCACCGGGTGTTGTATGGAAGCGTTGAATCCCTCTCTTGTACACCTGAAACTAGTATCACAGTGTATGTTAGTTACCTGGAATTAGAATAAAAACTTAAAAAAAAAACTACTCACGACTAAGATGTGAATGTTGCCCTTTGATTACACACTATCCCTAGGTCAGAAGTGCACAAATAACAATAAAATAATAATAATTCCAACTAATCCTTAATAAGCCCTGTGTGCTGAAAACCCCAGGAAGCATTTTGCACCCATTACATTATTTAGGACTCCTCCCTAGAACTTATGAGAAAGGAAATTTTAGTATCCATATTTTAGGATATTGCTAATCATTCATTTAGGATATAATTAATCATTCAATGAATGATTATCTGCTAATAACTAGGGAGATTCTAAAGATCAAAAAGCATGAAGGGGGTGGGAATTGGAGGGATAGATGAACCATGAGAGACTATGGATTCTGAGAAACAAACAGGGTTTTAGAGGGGAGGGGGTTGGGGGGATGGGTTAGCCCAGTGATTGGTATTAAGGAGGGCAGGTACTGCATGGAGCACTGGGTGTTATACGAAAACAATGAATTGTGGATCACCACATCAAAAACTAATGATGTATTGTATGGTGACTAACATAACATAATAAAATTAAAAAAAATCAAAAAGCAATTAATTTTCCAAAAGAAGTAGTGAGATAATAAAACTATGATTTCAGAGTTTCCAAATTCCAAAGAAAGTATCTGTAGTGTGGAGATGTTTCCTGAATGAATGTGCCTCCTACACCTTATTTGACCTTGACATTACTCAAGGTGTGGTATGAGTGCACTGTGTTAGGAACACATGTTGATCTACGTTCTTTTTCAGGTGAAAATCCTATGTTTTTAGATGGGATATGAAGTAAAAGCATGGTATGAATTAATTTGATTGTTAAAATAAGTATTCTAAAATTATGATCTACTCACATTATTAAATAATTGTACATTAAGATCCTTCATGTCTAGTCATTTAACATGATTATACTCACCTTTTAGATTTTTCTGTCATGGAACATTGTTCAATTTTTTAAGGACTAACTTCAGATTTGAGCCTCCATGATTTCTTCCATAGTTAATTCTATCTAACCTTAATGATTCAAGTATGCTTGCAGCAATTATATTAAATTTGTATTATTTGGGATTTTGTTATATTACTCACCTCACAGACTAGTTTTGTTTGTGATGGTGACCAGCCCAACACCTCCTTAATCTCTTTAAATAGTTCCCTAGAGATACCACAGCATTGCCCTCATCAATAAAATTCACACTTGATGCACAATTTTATCCTAGATTCATAATCTTCTCCATGTCATTTCATGGTACTTCATTAGTTCTTGGATTAGTTCTTGGCTCCATGACTTTTGGATCTTCTACTTCCAATCATTTTTCATCACTGTTTTACTGCATAGGGGCCCATTTATCCATGGATGCTTAAAATCACTTTAATAAAGTGCCAGCCTTTATTCCTTTTGACATCTCCTTTATATCCTCAATCACATTTTCATTCCAGCTTATTTTATCCATACATCATCTTCATTACACACTGTTGGTTTAAGTGAAAGGCTGAGAGAGATTGATTACCAAGAGAAATGTACTTGCATTCTATAGCCACCAAACTGGGATTTCCAAAGTCTAGAAAATGCTTCCTGAAATGAAATGCTTTCTGCTATTCTTATGTCTATGAGCTACTGTGATGTACACACATTCCCACCCTTCCAAGAATGGACACTTTAAAACAAGTGTCCTTTTACTCACCTTATTTTGATAAATATCACTCAATAAAAAGGAATTTTGGAGGAAGACATGAATTTCCAAACTTCCAGATAATGACAGAGAGACTGTAGTACACAGATGGGTATCTAAGAATTAGCTTCAGAAATGTGTTTTTCATTTCTAACAATGCTGACAATGAGAAAAAAAACTTGGGTTTGGAAGACAGTAGTAGAGAATATCGAGAATGCATTCTGGGTGTGCTATTTGTAGAATGTTTTTCAGACCCTTGGGCATTGTTTTCAAACAGGCCATTTATGTTTATCCCAGATGAGCTGGCAGAGAAATTTCCTTGGGAGAATTCTCCATGGAAATGCTTCTTAGAGTTAATTACCTACTGAACTGAGAGTGGTAGCAAGTTTCTTCTGTTATTAGATTTGTTTTAAAATCAACTCATTTGATTTCCCAACATACTGGACATTAATTTTAAATAGGATGAGCACTAAGGAGGGCACGTGATCTCATGAGCACTGGGTGTTATACACAATTAATGAATCATTGAACACTACATAAATAGGGTACAATTGGACCAGAGTTAGTTTGAATAAGTGATTTTGGGGAATTTAAATGTGAGTTCCTTTAGTATCTTTGTTCATTTATAGAATATCTCTCAGAGATTTTTTTTAAGTTATGAGTTTGTCCAAATATTTATTTAAATTCCAGTTACTTAACACACAGTGTACTACTGGTTTCCTGTGTAGAACTTAGTGATTCTGCACTTACATACAAAATACGGTACTCATCACAAGTGCCCTCAATACCCATCACCCATTTAACCCATTCCCCTGACCACTGCCCCTCTGATAACCATGAGTTTGTTCTCTATAGTTAAGAGTCTGTTTCTTGGTTTGCCCACTTTTTCCCCCCATGTTCATTTGTTGTTTCTTAAATACCACATATAAGTGAGATCATATGGCCTTTCTCTGACTGACTGGTTTCGCTTAGTAGAATACTCTTTAGCTCTATCCATGTCGTTACATGTGGCAAGATTTCATTCTTTTGATGGCTGAGTGATATTCTCTCTCTCTCTCTCTCTCTCTCTCTACACACACACACACACACACACACACCACATCTTCTTTATGCATCCATCAGTTGATGAACACTTGGGCTGTTTCCATAGTCTGGCTATTGTTGATAATGCTGCTATAAACATTGGGGTGCATATAACACTTCAAATTAGTATTTTTGTATCCTTTGGTTCAATATCTAGTAGTGAAGTTGCTGGAACGTAGGGTAGTTCTATTTTTAACTTTTAGAGGAACCTCCATACTGTTTTCCACAGTGGCTGCACCAGTTTGCATTCCCACCAACATGCAAGAGGGTGCCCCTTTCTCTGCATCCTAGCCAACACAGTTGTTTCCTGTGTTGGTAATTTTAGTCATTCTGACAGGTATGAGGTGGTATCTCATCAGGTTTTGATTTGTATTTCCCTGATGATGAGTGATATTGAGTATCTTTTCATGTGTCTGTTAGCCACTCCTATGTCTTCTTTGGAAAAATGTCTATTCATGTGTTCTGCCTATTTTTTAACTGGATAATTTGTTTTTTGGGTGTTGAGTTTGATAAGTTCTTTATAGATTTTGGATATTAACCCTTAATCAGATATGTCATTTGCAAATCTCTTCTCCCATTCCATAGGTTGCCATTTAGGTTTGTTGATCATTTTTTTCGCTGTGCAGAAGCTTTTAACTTTGATGAAGTCCCAATAGTTTATATTTGCTTCTGTTTACCTTGTCTCAGGAGACTATAGAAGGAAGTTGCTAGGACTGATGTCAAAGGGGCTACTGCCTTTTTTCTCCTTTAGAGTTTTGATGGTTTCCTACCTCATGTGTAGGTTTTTCACCCATTTTGAATTTATTTTTGTGTGTGGTATAAAAAAGTGGTTCAGTTTTATTCTCTTCCATGTTGCTGTCCAGTTTTCCCAACACCATTTACTGAAGAGACTGTCTTTTTTCCATTGGATATTCTTTCCTGCTTTGTCAAATTTTAATTGGTCATATAGTTGTGGGTTCCTTTCCAGAGTTTCTATTTTGTTCTATTGATCTATGTGTCTGTTTTTATGCCAGTACCATATTGTTTTAATTACTGCATCTTTGTAATATAACTTGAAGTCCAGAACCGTGATGCCTCCAGCTTTGCTTTTCAAGATTGCTTTGGTTATTTGGGGTCTTTTGTGGTTCCATACAAATTTTAGGATAGTTCTAGCTCTGTGAAAAGTGCTGGTGGTATTTTTAAAATTTTTAAATTTAAATTCAATTTAGTTAACAGATGCTGAATTATTAATTTCAGGGGTAGAATTTAGTGAGTTATCAGTTGCAAAGGACAAGGACCATGTTATCCTCCCAATAGATGCAGGAAAAGCCATTGACAAAATACAACATTATTTCTTGATTAAAACCCTCTACCATGTAGGGATAGAGGGAACATACCTCAACATCATAAAAGTCATATACAAAAGACCCACAGCTAATATCATCCTCAATGGGGAAAAACTGAGAACTTTTACCCTAAGGTCAGGAACACACCAGGGATGTCCACTCTCACCACTCTCACCACTCTATTCAACATAGTAATGGAAGTACTAGCCTCAGCAATCAGAAAACAAAAAGAAATAAAAGGCATTCGAATCAGCAAAGAAGAAGTCAATCCCTCACTCTCTGCATATGATATGATACTTTATGTGGAAAACCATATGGTTCTTATTCTTTCTTTTATTAATGTGGTGTATCACATTGATTGATTTGTGAATATTGAACTACCTTTGCAACCCAGGAATAAATCCCACTTAATCATGGAGAGTTTTTGCATCCATGTTCATCAGGGATATTGGCTTGTAGTTCTGTTTTTTAGTGGAGTCTTTTTCTGGTTTTGGAACCAGAGTAATGCTGGTCTCATAGAATGAATTTGGAAGTTTTCCTTCCATTTCTATTTTTTTGGAATAGTTTGAGAAGAATACCTATTAACTGTTCTTTAAATGTTTGGTAGAATTTGCTTGTGAAGCCATCTGGCCCTGGACTTTTGTTTGTTGGGAGATTTTTGAGTACTGATTCAGTTTTTTGCTAGTTATCAGTCTGTTCCAGTTTTCTATTTCTTCCTGTTTCAGTTTTGGTGGTTTATGTTTCTAGGAATTTATCCATTTCTTCCAGATTGTCCTATATGTTGGCATATAATTTTTCATAATATTGTCTTATAATTGTTTGTATTTCTGTGGTGTTGGTTGTGATCTCTCCTCTCTCGTTTGTGATTTATTTATTTCAGTCCTTTCTCTTTTTGATAAGTTTGGCTAGGGGTTTTTCAATTTTATTAATTTTTTCAAAGAACCAGCCCCTGGATTCATTGAGCTGCTTTATTTTTTTTTAGTTTCTTTGTCATTTATTTCTGCTCTAATCATAATTATTTCCCTTCTTCTGCAAGGCTTAGGCTTCATTTGTTGTTCTTTTTCTAGATCCTTTAGGTGTAAAGTTATTTTGTCCATTTGATATTTTTCTTTCTTCTTGAGGTAGGCCTGTCTTGCTATACATGACTGCTTTTGCTGCATCCCAAAGATTTTGGACCATTGTGTTTTCATTATCATTTGTTTCCATTTTTAAAAAATTTCTTCTTTGATTCCCAGAATGACCCATTCATTCTTTAGTAGCATGTTGTTTAACCTCCATGTATTTGTGGTCTTTCCAATTTTTTTTCTTGTGGATGAGTTGAAGTTTCATAGCATTTTAGTCAGAAAAGATGCATGGTATGATCTCAATCTTTTTGTACTTTTTGAGGCCTGATTTGTGATCTAGTATGTAATCCATTCTGGAGACTATACCAGTGCACTTGAGAACAATGTGTATTGTGTTGATTTAGGAAGAAATGTTCTGAATGTATCTGTTAAGTCCATCTGGTCCAGTGTGTCATTCAAAGTCATGGTTTCCTTGTGGATTTTCTGCTTAGATGATCTGTCCATTATTTTAAGTGGGGTGATAAAGTCCTCTGCTTATTATTGTATTATTAACAATGGGGTACTTGAGGAGCAAGATGGAGGAGAAGTAGGAGACCTAAATTTCATCTGGTCTCAGGAATTCAGCTAGATAGGGATCAAACCATTCTGAACACCTAGGAACTCAACAGAAGATCGAAGAAAAGAATAGCAGCAACTCTCTGAACAGAAAAGTGACCACTTTCTGGAAGGTAGGATGGGCGGAGAAGTGAATCCGAGGTGATATTTGGGAAGATAGATGGCGGGGGAGGGGGCCTCTACTGGCAAGTGATAGAGCAGCAGAGCACAAAATCGGAAATTTTAGAAGTTGGCTCTGCTGAGGGATGTCGCTCCAGTGGCTAAGCAGGGGTTGGAACCCTCGCTGGGACAGTGTGGTCTCAGGACCCTCGGGGTCACAGAAAGACTGGGAGTGCCTGAGTGTGGCAGAGCTCCCAGGTATCAGAGTGGGGAAGCCAGCTGCAGAGACAGAGCCGAGGAGTGGGCTCTCAGCTCGGGGTTGCCATAAACCATGATCCGTGGCACAGTCGGGTCACTGCTCCTCCAGCAGGGACCTAAAAAGTGGCAGTTCCAGGGAGACTCACCTTCTTCCCCCAGGAGGACTGGTGTGGGAGCGCACCACAGGGATCTGCTGGGTTTGGAGACTCTACACGGGGACATGTGCCAGAGATAGAAATGCTCGGTCACAGCCCGGGTGAGCACAGAGTGTGGCTGGAGACCGGGGAGATGGGAGTGATAGACTGCTTTTCTCTGGGGGCTCACTGAGGAGTGGGGCTCTGAGTTCTTGGCTCCCCTGGGCTGGAGACTGGGGGGCTGCCATTTTCACTCTCCTCCTCCAAAGCTGTACAGAAAGCTTGTAGGGAACAAAAGCTCCCGAGAGCAAAACTGAGCAGATTATTTAGCCCAGACCCTGCAAGGGTGGGGCAATTCCACCTCCAGCAAAGACATTTGAGAGCCACTGCAACAGGCCCCTCCCCCAGAAGATCAGCAAGAACATCCAGCCAAGACTCATTTCACCAATCAATGAGAACTGCAGAACTCCAGCACTAGGGGAATACAGCACATAGAATTCATGGCTTTTTTCCCCATGATTCTTTAGTCTTTCAAAGTTAATTTTTAAAATTGTCTTTTTCGGGTTTTTTTTTTTTTGAATTTTTCTTTTTCCCTTTTTCAATCAACATCTTATCAATACCTTTTTAAAAAATATCTTTATTTATTTTTATTTTTTTTAAAGATTTTATTTATTTATTTGAGAGAGAGAGAATGAGAGAGATCACATGAGAGTGGGGAGGGTCAGAGGGAGAAGCAGACTCCCTGCCGAGCAGGGAGTCCTATGTGGGACTCGATCCAGGGACTCCAGGATCATGACCTGAGCCAAAGGCAGTTGCTTAACCAACTGAGCCACCCAGGTGCCATCTTTTTTTACTTTTTTATTTTTAGAGTCATATTCTATCCCTTCATAGTAGTTACCCATATTTTTGGTATATATATATAAGTTGTTCTCTCTTTAAAATTTTGGGATACAGTTTCTTCTAACAGATCAAAATATACCCTAAACCTCTGGTGTATGGCTTTGTTCTAGTCTCCTGCCTGATCACATTCACTCCCTTTTTTTTTTTTTAATCCTCTTGTTTCTTTTTTCAACCAACTTCTTATCAATTCCTTTTATAAAATCTTTTATAATTTTCATCTTTACAGTCATATTTCATCCCTTCATCATATTAACCCTTATCTTTGTACATATATGTTTCTCTTTCTTTAAAATTTTGGGAGGCACTTTCTTCTAACAGACCAAAATACACCCAAAATATAGTGTGTGGCACTTATCTATGCACCAGCCTGATCATATTTGATCATATTCTGTTTCTTTGTTTTGTTTTGTGTTTGTTTTTATCTTTTTCTTTTCCTTTTTTTTCTTTTTTCTTTCTTTCACTTTCTTTCCCCCTGATTTCAGGTCTTTTCTGATTTGTTTAGTGTATATTTTCTGGGGATGTTTTTACCCTGTTAGCATTTTGTTCTCTCATTCATCTATTCTCCTCTGGACAAAATGACAAGATGGAAAAAATCACCTCAACAAAAAGAACAAGAGCCAGTACCAACTGCCAGGGACCTACTCAATATGGACATTAGTAAGATGTCGGAACTAGAGTTCAGAATGATGATTTTAAAGATACTAGCTGGGCTTGAAAAAAACATGGAATTTATTAGAGAAACCCTTTCTGTAGAAATAAGAGAACTGAAATCTAACCAAGTCGAACTCAAAAAGGCTATTAATGAAGTGCAATAAAAAATGGAGGCTCTAACTACTAGGATAAATGAGGCAGAAGAGAGAATCAGTGATATAGAAGACCAAATGATGGGAAATAAAGAAGCTGAGAAAAAGAGAGATAAACAACTATTGGATCACGAGGGCAGAATCTGAGATAAGGGATACCATAAGATGAAACAACATTAGAATAATTGGGATCCCAGTAGAAGAAGAAAGAGAGAGAGGGGCAGAAGGTATATTGGAGCAAATTATAGTGGAGAACTTCCCTAATTTGGGGAATGAAACAGGCATCAAAATCCAGGCGGCACAGAGAACGCCCCTCAAAATCAATAAAAATAGGTCAAAACCCTGACATCTGATAGTAAAACTTACGAGTCTCAGACACAAAGGGAAAATCCTGAAAGCAGCTCGGGAGAAGAGATATGTAATCTACAATGCTAGAAATATTAGATTGGCAACAGACCTATCCACAGAGACCAGGCAGGCCAGAAAGGACTGGCATGATATATTCAGAGCACTAAATGAGAAAAATATGCAGCCAAGAATACTATATCCAGCTAAGCTGTCACTGAAATTAGTAGGAGAGATAAAAAGCTTCTAGGACAAACAAAAACTAAAGGAATTTGCAAACACAAAACCAGCCCTACAAGAAATCTTGAAAAGGGTCCTCTAAGCAAAGAGAGAGCCTAAAAGTAACATAGACCAGAAAGGAACACAGACAATATACAGTAACAGTCACCTTACAGGCAATACAATGGCACTAAATACATATCTTTCAAAAGTTACCCTGAATGTAAATGGGCTAAATGCCCCAATCAAAAGACACAGGCTATCAGATTGGATTAAAAAACAAGACCCATTGATATGCTGTCTGCAAGAGACTCACTTTAGACCCAAAGACACCCCCAGATTTAAAGTTAAGGGGTGGGAAACAATTTACCATGCTAATGGACACCAAAAGAAAGCAGGGGTGGCAATCCTAATATCAGACAAATTAGATTTTAAACCAAAGACGGTAATAAGAGATGAGGAAGGACGCTATATCCTACTTAAAGGGCCTATCCAACAAGAAGATCTAAGTATATATCTATGCCCTAACATGGGAGCAGCCAATTATATAAGGCAATTAATAACAAAAGCAAAGAAACACATCGACAACAATATAATAATAGTGGGGAACTTTAACACCCCCCTCACTGAAATGGACAGATCATCTAAGCAAAAGATCAACAAGGAAATAAAGACTTTAAATGACACACTGGACCAAATGGACTTCACAGACATATTCAGAACATTCCATCCCAAAGCAGCAGAATACACATACTTCTCTAGTGCCCATGGAACATTCTCCAGAATAGATCACATCCTAGGCCACAGATCAGGTCTCAACCAGTACCAAAAGATTGGGATCATTCCCTGCCTATTTTCAGACCACAATGCTTTGAAACTAGAACTCAATCACAACAGGAAAGTTGGAAAGAACTCAAATACATGGAGGCTAAAGAGCGTACTACTAAAGAGTGAATGGGTCAACCAGGAAATTAAAGAAGAATTTAAAAAATTCATGGAAACCAATGAAAATGAAAACACAACTATTCAAAATCTTTGGGATGAAGCAAAGGCAGTCCTAAGAGGAAAGTATATACCAATACAAGCCTTTCTCAAGAAACAAGAAAGGTCTCAAATACACAACCTAACCCTACACCTAAAGGAGCTAGAGAAAGAACAGCAAATAAAGCCTAAACCCATCAGGAGAAGAGAAATAATAAAGATCAGAGCAGAAATCAATGAAATAGAAACTAAAAGAACAGTAGAACAGATCAATGAAACTAGGAGCTGGTTCTTTGAAAGAATTAACAAGATTGATAAACCCCTGGCCAGACTTATCAAAAAGAAAAGAGAAATGGTCCAAATAAATAAAATCAGGGATGAAAGAGGAGAGATTACAACCAACACCAAAGAAATACAAACAATTATAAGAACATGTTATGATCAACTATATGCTAGCAAATTAGATAACCTGGAAGAAATGGATGCATTCCTAGAGATGTATCGACTACCAAAACTGAACCAGGAAGAAATAGAAAACCTGAACAGACCTATAAACACTAAGGAAATTGAAGGAGTCATCAAAACTCTCCCAACAAACAAAAGCCCAGGGCCAGATGGCTTCCCAGGGGAATTCTACCAAACATTTCAAGAAGAATTAATACCTATTCTTCTGAAACTGTTCCAAAAAATAGAAATGGAAGGAAAACTTCCAAACTCGTTTTATGAGGCCAACATTACCTTGATCACCAAACCAGACAAAGACCCCATCAAAAAGGAGAATTATAGACCAAAATCCTTGATGAACACAGATGCAAAAATTCTCACCAAAATACTAGCCAAAAGATCCAACAGTACATTAAAAGGATTATTCACCACGACCAAGTGGGATTTATCCCTGGGCTGCAAGGTTGGTTCAATATCTGCAAATCAATCAATGTGATACAATACATTAATAAAAGAAAGAACAAGAACCATATGATCTTCTCAATAGATGCAGAAAAAGCATTTGACAAAGTACAGCATCCTTTCTTGATCAAAACTCTTGAGTATAGGGATAGAGGGGACATACCTCAATATCATAAAGCCATCTTTTTTTTAATCATAGATATATATATTTTTAATTTTATTATGTTATGTTAGTCCCCATACAATACATCATTAGTTTTTGATGTTGTGATCCACGATCCATTGTTTTCGTATAACACCCAGTGCTCCATGCAGTACGTGCCCTCCTTAATATCCATCACCAGGCTAACCAATCCCCTCACCCCCTTCCCTCTAAAACCCTCTTTGTTTCTCAGAGTCCATATTCTCTCATGGTTCAGCTCTCCCCCCAATTCCCCCACCCCTCACTTTTCCCTTCCTTCTCCTAATGTCCTCCAAGCTATTCTTTCCACAAATAAGTGAAACCATATGATAATTGACTTTCTCTGCTTGACTTATTTCACTTAGCATAATCTCCTCCAGTCCCATCCATGTTGATGTAAAAGTTGGGTATTCATCCTCTCTGAGGGTTGAGTAATATTCCATTGTATATATGGACCACATCTTCTTTATCCATTCATCTACTGAAGGGCATCTCGGCTCTTTCCACAGTTTGGCTATTGAGGACATTGCTGCTGTGAACATTGGGGTGTATGTGGCCTTTCTTTTCACTACATTTGTGTCGATTTTCATTCTTCTGCATGTGGCTGTCCAATTTTCCCAGCACCATTTATTGAAGAGACTGTCTTTTTTTCCATTACATATTTTTTCCTGCTTTGTCAAAGATTATTTGACCATAGAGTTGAGGGTCCATATCTGGGTTCTCTATTCTGTTCCATTGGCCTATATGTCTGTTTTTGTGCCAGTACCATGCTGTCTTGGTGATCACAGCTTTGTAATATCGCTTGAAATCAGGCAACGTGATGCCCCCAGCTTTGTTTTTCTTTTTCAACATTTCTTTGGCAATTTGGGGTCTTTTCTGATTCAATACAAATTTTAGGATTGTTTGTTCCAGCCCTTTGAAAAATGTCATTGGAATTTTGATCGGGATGGCATTGAAGGTATAGATTGCTCTGGGTAGCATAGACATTCTAACAATGTTTATTCTTCCAATCCATGAGCATGGAATATTTTTCCATCTTTCTATGTCTTCTTCCATTTCTTTCATGAGTGTTCTGTAGTTCCGATCCTTTACTTCCTTGGTTAGGTTTATTCCGAGGTATCTTATGGTTTTTGGTGCTATTGTAAATGGAATCAATTCTTTAATTTCTCTTTCTATAGGTGCGTTGTTAGTGTATAAGAAAGCAACTGATTTCTGTGCATTGATTTTGTATCCTGCCACATTACTGAATTGCTGTATGGGTTCTAGTAATTTGGGGATGGAGTCTTTTGGGTTTTCCACGTAAAGTATCATATCGTCTGTGAAAAGAGAGTTTGACTTCTTCTTTGCCAATTTGAATACATTTTATTTCTTTTTGTTGTCTGATTGATGTTGCTAGGACTTCTAGTACTATGTTGAACAATAGTGGCAAGAATGGGCACCCTTGACGTGTTCCTGATCTTAAGGGAAAGGCTCTCAGCTTTTCCCCATTGAGGATGATATTCGATGTGGGTTTTTCACAGATGGATTTTATGAACTTGAGGAATGTTCCCTCTATGCCTATACTCTGGAGAGTTTTAATCAGGAAAGGATGTTGTATTTTGTCAATTGCTCTTTCTGCATCAGTTGAGAGGACCATATGGTTCTTCTCCCTCCTCTTATTAATGTGTTCTATCACATTGATTGATTGGCGAATGTTGAACCACCCTTGCATCCTGGGGATAAATCCCACTTGGTCATGGTGGATGATCCTTTTAATGTATTGTTGGATCCTATTAGCTAGGATTTTGTTGAGGATTTTGGAATCCATATTCATCAGGGATATCAGTCTGAAATTCTCCTTTTTGATGGGGTCTTTGCCTGGTTTGGGGATTGAGTAATGCTGGCCTCATAGAATGAGTTTGGAAGTTTTCCTTCTGTTTCTATTTTTTGAAACAGCTTCAGTAGAACAGGTATTATTTCTTCTTTGAATGTTTGGTAGAATTCCCCAGGGAATCCACCAGGCCCTGGACTCTTGTTTTTGGGGAGGTTTTTGATCACTGCTTCAATCTCATTACTGGCTATTGGCCTATTCAGGTTGTCAATTTCTTCCTGTTTCAGTCTTGGCAGCTTATAGGTTTCCAGGAAGGCCTCCATATCATCCAGATTGCTCAGTTTATTGGCATAGAGTTGTTGATAATAATTTCTAATAATTGTTTCTATTTCCTTGGTGTTAGTTGTGATCTCTCCCCTTTCATTCATAATTTTATTAATTTGGGTCCTTTCTCTTTTCTTTTGGATAAGTCTGGCCAGTGGTTTATTGATCTTATTAATTCTTTCAAAGAACCAACTTCTAGTTTCGTTGATCTGATCTACTGTGTTTCTGGTTTCTATTTCATTGATTTCTGCTCTAATTTTAATTATTTCTCTTCTAATGCGTGGCTTAGGCATCGTTTATTGTTTTTTCTCTAGTTTTTTAAGATGTAGAGTTAGTTGGTGAATTCGGGGTTTTTCTATTTTTTTGAGTGAGGCTTGGATGGCTATGTATTTCCCCCTTAGGACCGCCTTTGCCATATCCCATAGGTTTTGGACCGATGTGTTTTCGTTCTCATTGATTTCCATGAATTGTTTAAGTTCTTTGATTCCCTGGTTGACCCAAACATTCTTGAGCAGAGTGGTCTTTAGCTTCCAAGTGTTTGAATTTCTGCCGAATTTTTTCTTGTGATTGAGTTCCAGTTTTAGAGCATTGTGGTCTGAGAATATGCAGGGAATAATCTCAGTCTTTTGGTATCAGTTGTGACCTGATTTGTGACCCCGTATGTGGTCTATTCTGCAGAAAGTTCCATGTGTGCTCAAGAAAAATGAGTATTCTGTTGTTTTAGGGTGGAATGTTCTATATATATCTATGAGGTCCATCTAGTCCAGTGTATCATTCAAAGCTCTTGTTTCCTTGTTGATTTTCTGCTTAGATGATCTGTCCATTGCTGAGAGTGGACTATTGAGGTCTCCTACAATTAACGTACTGTTATCAATATGACTCTTTATTTTGGTTAACAGTTGGCTTATGTAGATGGCGGCTCCCATGTTGGGGGCATAGATATTTACAGTTGTTAGATCTTTTTGTTAGATAGACCCTTTAAGAACGATATAGTGTCCTTCTGTGTCTCTTATTACAGACTTTAGTTTAAAATCTAATTTGTCTGATATACGAATTGCTACCCCAGCTTTCTTTTGAGGTCCCCTGGCATGGAAGATGAATATCTATCCCTTGACTTTCAGTCTGGATGTATTTTTAGGTTCAAAATGTGTCTCTTGTAGACAGCATATGGATGGGTCTTGTTTTTTTATCCAATCTGCAACCCTGTGCTGTTTTATGGGAGCATTTAGGCCATTCACGTTGAGAGTGATCATTGAAAGATATGAATTAATTGTCCTCATGTTGCCTGTGAAGACGTTGTTTTTATAGATTGTCCCTGTAAATTTCTGTTGTATATGACTCTTGGGGGTCTTTCTCTTTTTTAGAACCCCCCTTAGTGTTTCTTGCAGGGCCGTCTTAGTGGTCACATATTCTTTCAGTTTCTGCCGGTTGTGGAAGCTCTTCATCTCTCCATCCATTCTAAATAACAGCCTTGCCAGATAAAGGATTCTTGGCTGCAGGTTCTTTTCATTTAGTACCCTGAATATGTCTTGCCAGGCCTTTCTGGCTTGCCAGGTCTCTGTGGATAGGTCTGACGTTATGCTGATGTTCCTCCCTCTGTACATAAGGAATCTCTTTCCCCTAACTGCCCTTAAGGTGGTTTCCTTGGTTCTAAGATTTGCAAGTTTTACATGCCGGGGTGTTGGCCTATTTTCCTTGATCTTAGGAGGGGTCCTCTCTGCCTCTAGGATGCGAATGTTTGTTTCATTCCCCAGATTAGGGAAGTTCTCAGGTACGATTTGCTCAAATACGTCTTCTAGTCCTCTTTCTCTCTCTCCACTCCCTCCGGGATTCCAATTATTCTGACATTGGGACAGTTCATGGTGTCACTTATTTCTCTGATTCTATTTTTATGGATCCTGAGTTGTTTTTCCCTGGCCTTCTCTTTTCCCTTTTTATATATTATATTGTCTTCCAGGTTGCTTATTCATTCTTCTGCCTCAGTTACCCTAGCTGTTAGATTATTTAGATTGGATTGGATCTCACTGATAGCATTTTTAAGTTCTGCCAATTCAGCTTTCATTTCTGCCCTTAGAGACTCTATGTTGCCATTAATTGATTTCTCCATTCTAGCCATTGTCTTCACAATTGCTAGCCTGAATTCCATCTCCGACATCTTGGTTATATCTGCGTCCATTTGTAAATCTGCAGCATAAGTCATGATCACTGATTCTTTTCTATTTTGGGGGTTCCTTCTCCTAGTCATTCTGTATGTATAGAGTCCAAATTATTGACCAGAACCCAAGCAAGATGCACCTGTTTTCTTGGGACCTTAGGGTAGCTGGCCTCTTGTTTTCACAGCCTGTTCTGGGGGAGGTGTCTGCCATGCTGTTACTCAGGCAACCCTGTTTGGGCGGAGTTGCCCTGCCACCCCGTGGTGGGGGATGGGCTCAGCGGTAATCAGTTTTGGGGGTTCTTGTTCTCTGGCGGCTTTCCCTGGTTGCTTTCTATGTCTCTTCCTGAGTCAGAGCAGAAGAGACCGTTCCAACCCTCTGCCTCAGAGCAGAGACCACAGTCTGTTCTTCACTGAGCTCTCCAGGCCACACCATCTCCATTTCTGTCCCTGCTGCTATAAACTGCAGCGTCCTGGGATGTGTGCCCCTCCACAGTGTTCCCAGACTTGCCTCCAGGATGGAATACGTCTCTGCCCTTTGTGCTTCTAAAACGATCAGCCCTCTGCACTTCTAAAACTGCCAGCTGCTCCCAGTTTGCACGCGCGACCCTGCCGGCTCCAGGTTTCTGCCCCAGGGGCTGCCCTAAAGTCCTTTCCCCACCGCTACTGGTCTGTGAGTCTGTGCCCCGTCCCCAGCATGCAAGGCTGTCGCTCACCGGCGGTGTAGGATCCCCATGTCCAGGCACCCTCCCGCTGCCATTTATCCTCTGATATCAGCCCACGGAAATAGGATTCCCTGCTTCCTACCTCAAAACTAACCACCTGCGATATTCTGTTTGTAGAGATCCAGATCTTCTTACATCTCAGGCTGGTTTCCTAGGTGCTTCGAGTGGTCTGGTAGATATCCAGCTCAGTTCTGGGGACTAGTTGAAATAGGGTCCCCTACTCCTCCGCCATCTTTCCTTCTCCCCTCATAAAAGCCATCTATGAAAAACCCACAGAGAATATCATTCTCAATGGGGAAAAACTGAGAGCTTTCCCCCTAAGGTCAGGAAATGGCAGGGATGTCCACTATCACCACTGCTATTCAACATAGTATTAGAAGTCCTAGCCACAGCAATCAGACAACAAAAAGAAATAAAAAATAAAATAAAATAAAGTCTTTGCAGATGATATGATACTTATGTGGAAAACCCAAAAGACTCCACCCCAAAACTGCTAGAACTCATACAGGAATTCAGTCAAGTGGCAGGATATAAAATCAATGCACAGAAATCAGTGGCATTCCTATACACCAACAACAAGACAGAAGAAAGAGAAATTAAGGAGTCAATCCCATTTACAATTGCACCCCAAACCATAAGATACCTAGGAATAAATCTAACCAAAGAGGCAAAGGCTCTGTACTCAGAAAACTATAAAATACTCACGAAAGAAATTGAGGACAACACAAAGAAATGGAAAAATGTTCCATGCTCATGGATTGGAAGAACAAATATTGTGAAGATGTCAATGCTACCTAGAGCAATCTACACATTCAATGCAACCCTATCAAAATACCATCCACTTTTTTCAAAGAAATGGAACACATAATCCTAAAATTTGTATGGAACTAGAAAAGACCCAAATAGCTAAAGGAATGTTGAAAAAGAAAAGCAAAGCTGGTGGCATCACAATTCCAGACTTCAAGCTCTATTACAAAGCTGTCATCATCAAGACAGTATGGTACTGACACAAAAACAGACACATAGATCAGTGGAACAGAACAGAGAGCCCAGAAATGGACCCTCAACTCTACGGTCAACTAATCTTTGACAAGGCAGGAAAGAATGTCCAATGGAAAAAAGACAGTCTCTTCAACAAATGGTGTTGGGAAAATTGGACAGCCACATGCAGAAGAATGAAACTGGACCATTTCCTTACACCACACACAAAAATAGACTCCAAATGGTTGAAAGACCTCAATGTGAGACAAGAGCCCATCAAAATCCTAAAGGAGAACACAGGCAGCAACCTCTTCGACCTCAGCTGCAGCAACTTCTTCCTAGAAACATCACCAAAGACAAGGGAAGAAGGGCAAAAATGAACTATTGCGACTTCATGAAGATAAAAAGCTTTTGCATAGCAAAAGAAACAGTCAACAAAACCAAAAGACAATGGACAGAATGGGAGAAGATATTTGCAAATGACATATCAGATAAAGGGCTTTACAGATCCAAAATCTATAAAGACCTTATCAAACTCAACACCCAAAGAACAAATGATCCAATCAACAAATGGGCGGAAGTCATGAACAGACATTTTTCCAAAGAAGACATCCAAATGACCAAGAGACACATGAAAAATTGCTCAACATCACTCGGCATCAGGGAAATCCAAATCAAAACCTCAATGAGATATCACCTCACACCAGTCAGAATGGCTAAAATTAGCAAGTCAGGAAACAACAGATGTTGGCGGGGATGCAGAGAAAGGGAAACCCTCCTCATTGTTGGTGAGAATGCAAGCTGGTGTAGCCATTCTGGAAAACAGTATGGAGGTTCCTCAAAAAGTTGAAAATAAAGCTACCATACAATCCAGCAATTGCACTACTGGGTATTTATCCCAAAGATACGAATGTAGGGATCTGAAGGGGTACTCGCACCCCGATGTTTATAGCAGCAATGTCCACAATAGCCAAACTGTGGAAAGAGCCAAGATGTCCATCGACAGATGAATGGATAAAGAAGATGTGGTATATCTATACAATGGAATATTATGCAGCCATCAAAGGAATGAGATCTTGCCATTTGCAACGATGTGGATGGAACTGGAGGGTGTTATGCTGAGCGCAGTAAGTCAATCAGAGAAAGACATGTATCATATGACCTCACTGATATGAGGAATTCTTAATCTCAGGAAACAAACTGAGGGTTGCTGGAGTGGTTGGGGGTAAGAGGGATGGAGTGCCTGGGCAATAGACATTGGGGAGAGTATGTGGTATGGTGAGCACTGTGAATTGTGTGGGACTGTTGAATCACAGACCTGTACTTCTGAAACAAATAATACGTTATATGTTAACAAAAAAAAAAGGAATAAGATAGCAGGAAGGGAAAAATGAAGGGGAAATTGGAGGGGGAGATGAACCATGAGAGACTATGGACTCTGAGAAATAAATAGAGGGTTCTAGAGGGGAGGGGGGTGAGGGAATTATGGTTAGCCTGGTGATGGGTATTAAAGATGGCATGTACTGAATGGAGCACTGGGTGTTAAACACAAACAATGAATCATGGAATACTACATCAAAAACTAATGATGTAATGTTTGGTGATTAACATAACATAATAAAAAAAAAAACCCAATGGGGTACTTTATGTATGTTATTGTTTTATATATTTGAATGCTCCCAAGTTAGGGACATAAATATTTACAATTGTTAGATCCTCTTGCTGAAGAGTTCCTTTTATTATGACATGGTGTCCTTCTTCATCTCTTGTACACTCTTCAGTTTAAAATCTAGTTCGTCTGATATAAGTATTGCTTCTCCAACTTTCTTTTAACTTCCATTTTCATGATTAATTGTTCTCAACCCCCTCACTTTCAACGTGTAGATGTCTTTAGGTCTAAAATGAGTCTCTTCTGGCATCATATAATCATATAGATGGGTCTTTTATTTTTTTTTTAAGATTTATTTATTTATTTGAGAGAGCGAGAATGAGAGAGAGAGAGAGTACATGAGAGGGGGGAGGGTTAGAGGGAGAAGCAGGCTCCTCACTGAGCAGGGAGCCCGATGCGGGACTTGATCCAGGGACTCCAGGATCATGACCTGAGCCGAAGGCAGTTGCTTAACCAACTGAGCCACCCAGGCGCCCCTAGATGGGTCTTTTTTTTATGTTAGTCAACATACAGTACATCATTAGTTTTTGATGTAGTGATCCATGATTCATTGTTTTCGTATAACACCCACTGCTCCATGCATTACATGCCCTCTTTAATACCCATCACCGGGCTAACCTATCCCCTCACACTCCTCCTCTCTAAAACCCTCAGTTTGTTTCCCAGAGTCCATAGTCTCTCATGGTTCATCTCCCCCTCCAATTTACCCCCCTTCATTTTTCCCTTCCTTCTCCTAATGTCCTCCATGCTATTCCTTATGTTCCACAAATAAGTGAAACCATATGATAATTGACTTTCTCTACTTGATTTATTTCACTTAGCATAATCTCCTCCAGTTTCGTCCATGTTGATGCAAACGTTGGGTATTTATCCTTTCTGATGGCTGAGTAATATTCCATTGCATATATGGACCACATCTTCTTTATGTACTCATCTGTTGAAGGGCAGCTCAGCTCTTTTCACAGTTTGGCTACTGTGGACATTGCTGCTATGAATATTAAGGTGCATGTGGCCCTTATTTACACTACTCTGTATCTTTGGGGTAAATACCCAGAAGTGCAATTGCTGGGTCATAAGGTAGCTCTATTTTTAATTTTCTGAGGAACCTCCACACTGTTTTCCAAAGTGGCTGTACCAACTTGCATTCCCACTAACAGTGTAAGAGAGTGCCCCTTTCTCCACAACCTCTCCAACATTTGTTGTTTCTTGTCTTGTCAATTCTTGCCATTCTAACTAGAGTAAGGTGGTATCTCAATGTGGTTTTGATTTGAATTTCCCTGATGGCTAATGATGATGAACATTTTTTCATGTGTCTGTTAGCCATTTGTATGTCTTCTTTGGAGAACTGTCTGTTCATGTCTTCTGCCCATTTTTTGGCTGGGTTATTTGTTTTTTGAATGTTGAGTTTGAGAAGTTCTTTATAGATCTTGGATATCAGCCCTTTATCTGTAGTGTCATTTGCAAATATCTTCTCCCATTCTGTGGGTTGCCTCTTTGTTTTGTTGACTGTTTCCTTTGCTGTGCAGAAGCTTTTTATCTTGATGAAGTCCCAAAAGTTCATTTTTGCTTTTGTTTCCCTTGCCTTTGGAGACGTGTCTTGAAAGAAGTTGCTGTGGGGGCGCCTGGGTGGCTCAGTTGGTTAAGCAACTGCCTTCGGCTCAGGTCATGATCCTGGAGTCCCAGGATCGAGTCCCGCATCGGGCCCCTGCTCAACAGGGAGTCTGCTTCTCCCACTCCTGCTCCCCCCTCTTGTGCTCTGTCTCTAAAATAAATAAATAAAATCTTAAAAAAAAAAAAAAGAAAGAAGTTGCTGTGACCAATGTCAAAGAGGTTACTGCCTATGTTCTCCTCTAGGATTTTGATGGATTCCTGTCTCACATTGAGGTCTTTCATCCATTGTGTTATCTTTGTGTATAGTGTAAGAGAATCGTCGAATTTCATTCTTGATAAGATTGTGATGTGTATCAAGGTTGAGCAGCTGCCCTCCAGCAGGTTAATCACATCAAATGTGCCTGCACATGTTACATGGAGATACATTTATACATCCATCATAGAAATATCTTTCAATATGTTTGCTGAAAACAATTTATATAGGTATGGATATTAATATTTTTGTAGATTTTATCTAAAAATAGGCACCATCTGTTTATTGATTATGATGGCTATGTATTAAAGAGTTCCATTTTTAGGTGGAATATATTCAGTAAAAAAGGAAATATATTCTTTATTTTAATGTTTAAACTACAGTGCAAATGACTAAATTATCATGTCCTATGTGGTAGCTGCTAATATACTTATGCCATAATTAAGAAGAAACAATTAGCCTAGTGCATATTGATTTGAAGTTGCAAATGCAGTAATTGACTACAAACATTATATCCTAAAGGAATAAATAGTACAAGCTATCAGATACTTGAGAAGGTATAATGGGAATATAATGAGCAGCTTTGTTTCAAAACTCCACAAACATTTTATAAAAGGCTGTTTATTCATACAGCCCAGCAGTGAGATTTTCTGCCTTCTTCAGCTCTCCTGGGATTCAGAGTTTTCCAGTGAGTTAATTCCCAAATTGTGCTATGTTATTTCCTCTCAAAAAGAAGCCAATAAAATCAGAAGAAAAGTGTTTGAGAAGTGGTAAACATGGTTAACAGTGTACTTTGGAGTTATCAAACATTGAATATGTTAACTTTCCTTCTCAAACTCCAAAACTCCAAGCATAATATATGGCTTTCCCCAAATTTGTTTAAATGTGGATTACTTTTTTAAACTGCTGTTAAGATCTACTGGAACAGTGCCAGAAGATAGTTTGAGAAACATTGCCTCAAGCATCAGCCACTAACCACATTTGTTAAACTCATTGTTTAGTACATGACACATTTTTACATGAACCCATGATATATGTTTTAACCATGAGTAATGAAGATGTAAGTAAGACTTTTCATTCACTCACTCATTTAAAATCTATTTATTCAGGGCTTATTCCTTGGCTCCTATTATGCCGATTCCTCAGGTACCAAGTGAGATAAAAAGACCTCATAGTTTTTGTTTGTTTGTTTCTTTGTTTTGGAGAAAGAAGTGGTCATCCACAAGAATGTAGTTTCAAGTGGTCAGTACTATGAAAGAAGCACACAAGTGAAATCAGAAGATCTTGTTTTGAACAGATACATGACAATGACAGAGAATCAGCCTAACTCCAAAAGAGTGTATTTCCTTGTCTCCAACAACAGCAGAATGGTAGTGTCCTTCCATTCGAGTCTACAAAGAAAATTTTATTGGAAAGATTGAACTAATTTATTACGATTAACTATTGATAGCAATCAATATATATCTGTGTTAGGGGCTTGTACAATATGAGTCAGTGGGTTTTGTTCTTGCTATTTGGAAGTGAAGAGTAGAAACACACCATGGCACCAGGATGGGCAGAGATATGAACACCTTACATAAATGTACTTAGTTGTTAGAAAAATAATTGCATATTTACCTCAAATATAAGTTAAAGATGAGATTTTTATAAGTGTGGGGAGAAGATAAGTATGAGAAAATGACAGATTTATAAGGAATTAATATTCCTGATGAAATCAAAAGAATACCCCCTCCCACATCATCATAAACCTTCCATACAAATGGCTAACAGACACATGAAATGTTCATCATCATTAGCCAACAGGGAAATTCAAATCAAAACCACACTGAGATACCACCTTACACCAGTTAGAATGGCAAAAATGGACAGGGAAAGAAACAACAAATGTTGGAGAGGTTATGGAGAAAGGGGAACCCTCTTACACTGTTAGTGGGAATACAAGTTGATACAGCCACTTTGGAAAACAGTGTGGAGGTTCCTCAAAAATTTAAATTGCAATTGCACTCCTGGGTATTTACCACAAAGACACAGATGTAGTGAAAAGAAGGGCCATATGCACTCCAATGTCCGCAATAGCCAAACTGTGGAAAGAGCCAAGATGCCCTTCAACAGATGAATGGATAAAGAAGATGTGGTCCATATATACAATGGAATATTACCAGCTATCAAAAAGGATGAATACCCAACTTTTACATCAACATGGATGGGACTGGAGGCGATTATTCTAAGTGAAATAAGTCAAGCAGAGAAAGTCCATTATCATATGGTCTCACTTACTTGTGGAACATAAGGAATAGCATGGAGGACATTAGGAGAAGGAAGGGAAAAAGAAGGAGGGCAATCGGAGGGGGAGACAAACCATGAGAGACTATGGACTCTGAAAAACAATGAGGGTTTTAGAAGGGACGGGGGTGGGCGGATGGGTTATCCCGGTGATGGGTATTTAGGAGGGCATGTACTGCATGGAGCACTGGGTGTTACACAAAAACAATGGATCGTGGATCACCACATCAAAAACTAATGATGTATCGAACGGTGACTAACATAACATAATAAAATTAAAAAAATAATAATAAAATAAAGAAATATTAAAAAAATAAACAAAAATAAACCTTCCTACCTAATCACTTCTATCTCAGAATTGACAATGTGATAGCCAAATTATTTTCCATCCCTCCCATGTTATCCTCCACTTTCTCCCATTTTCTTTCTTCTTACCGTCTAATGCTCTGATTGCTAAATGATTGAACTAGTTCATCCTTAGAGTACCTACCAAATACACCTAATATTCTCAGGCTAGGTAAATTGTCTCCCCTAGTGAAGGCTACATGACTGACAATGCTAGGAGGATACACAGAAGCCTCTCAGGTTTTGAATCCTCAACATTTCCCTTTGGAAACGAGAAATAGTTACTTCAGTCAAATACCTCAAAAGGAAGGAATCCCACAGAGACATGTAGGAAAATCAGAGTCAGATATTATATTTGAATTATATTATTTATAAAGGATCATACAGTGAATGTGTGGTTAAGAGAGTCAGTTATAGGATATGAGATATTGTTCCATCTTGTCTTGCTGGTAATTCATGAAAACAGTTGATTAGCACTGTTGGCAATGTAATTGGTGCAGGCACTATGGACAACAGTATGGAGATTCCTTTACAAGTTAAAAATAGAAAACATAGAAATACCACACAACCCAGTAATGCCACTTAGGAGTATTGACCCAAAGAAACAAAAACACTAATTCAAAAAGACATAGTACCTCTATGTTTATTCCAGCATTATTTACAATAGCCAAGATTTGGAAGCAACCCAAGTGTCTATCAAAAGATCAGTGGATAAAGAAGAAGTGGTATGCATATACAATGGGACATTACTCAGCCATAAAAAGGAATGAGATCTCTCCATTTACAACAACATGGATGGACTTAGATGGTTTATGCTATGTGAAGTAAAGGAGGCAGTAAAAGACAAATACCATATGATTTCCTTTATATGTGGAATCTTAAAGACAATACTAGTGAACATACAAACAACAACAACAACAAAAACAGAAATAGACTCATAAATACAGAGAACAAACTGTTAGTTGCCAGCGGGGTGGGTGTAGGGAGGTGGACAAATTAGGTGAAGGAGATTAAGAGGTCCAAAGTTCTAGTTATAAAATAATAAGTCACAATAATGAAAAGTACAGGGTAGAGAATATTTTCAATAATACTGTCCTAATGTTGTATGCTGATAGATGGTGACTACGCTTACAATGGTGAGCATTTCATAAGGTGTATGATTGTTGAATCACTATGTTGTACACCTGAAACTAATACAACATTGCATATCAACTATACTTCGATAAACAAGTTGATTAGCAAATCATACTCATAATATCATATCTATAATAGCAAGAAGGTAAACTGTAGTCCATATTACTTGCATTATTTTTATAAAATTACACATAAAATGATAGGGTTTCATTTGTTTGATTGAGGATGAATGAGTCAGTGAGTATTCATTTATTGTCTGCTTTTCAGATTCCTACAGCAGAATTTCTCAATGGACTTAGAGGACTTAATGACAGGGATTCACTTTCATGCAAATTGAAGGCAAGTGGGGATTAGGATTCACATTGCAAAATGAGGGCCAATAAATCATAGCGCTGTGGTGAATAAATGTATGTATAGATCAGATAATGACTGAAGGATACTAACAATTTTGGAAGAGGGTTAAATCCAGAGGTAATTTAGAGGAGGGGCTCTTCGGAGTCTTACATGGAGAGTGTGGAGTAATAATAGCTGTGTTTATTCTCTTCCCTGATGGTTCAGTTGGAGGAGAAGCCTCCTTATTGCCCCTTTCATGTCCTTGTTCCTCAAAGTATAGATAAAAGGGTTAAGCATAGGAGTCAGCAGACTGTATAGCAGGGCCATGAGTTTGTCCTTGTCCTGGGAATTAGTACCAGAAGGTTGCACATACATGCATATTACCGGCCCATAGAAGAGAGAGACCACAATTACATGAGAGCCACAGGTGTTGAAGGCCTTCTTGTTTCCTGTTGATGACTGAATTCTTACCACTGTAGCTACAATGAACCCATAGGAGAGAAGGATAAGAGACAAGGGAACCAGGGTAAAGAACGTCCCTGCAAGAGAGAGCATAGTTACATTGAAAGTGGTGTCAACACAGGACATCTTGATCATCACTGGAATCTCACACAAGAAGTCATCCACCTTGTTGTTACCACAAAGTGGCAGCTGGACAGTGAGGGATGACTGAAGTAAGGAGTTAGACAAACCACTTATCCATGCCACAGCCACTAGGGAGACACAGAGTTGCCGATCCATGATAGCCTGGTACCTCAAGGGCTTGCAGATGGCCACGTACCGATCCAAGGACATGACTGCCAAGAGGATGCATTCTGTGGCCCCCAGGAAGTGAAACATATAGAACTGGGCCACACAGCCTGCATAACTGATGGACTTATCTGGTCCCCAGAGATTCAGCAGCAGTTGAGGGATGGTGGTTGTGGTAAAACACAGGTCCAGGAAAGAGAGGTTGGAAAGGAAGAAGTACATAGGACTGTCAAGATGAGGGTCTCCCCTGGACACCACAATAATCGAGATGTTTCCCACTAGTGTGCAGATGTAAGCCACAAACACCATTATGAAGAGTGGCATTTCTAACCAGGGATGGTCGGAGAAACCCAAGAGGATGAAGACCTTTGGAGTACTTGCATTGCCCAGATTCATGATAGTCATTCCTCTTGTTGGTGGATTCAAGTCAAAGTGAGGACTTGTATTTCAGTATTGGATTTTCCTGATGGTCAATTTATTCGGTTAAGTACCATAAATTATGCAGGGAGTTTCTCTGTGGTGTCACTCCAGTGAAGTGATCTAATACTTATATTCATGAGAAAGTCAGAGTCTAAATTCCAAATTTTATTATTTTGTAGCACATCTAAAAGAAAGGCCAACAAATCTCTATATTGTGTCTAAGAAATGCAATAGAAAAAATGTTTATAGAAAAATTATTAGGGAAGGGGAAAGTCAGCATTGCTCTTATACCAGAGAATAGCTTAAAACAGGAGTGGTTCCCAGGAACCAGCCATGCTGACTTACCACATGGCTTCATTTCTTTCATCCACCAGCTGCTGGCCCCAGGCCACTCTGCTTGAATTCATGACTTGGTTTAGGTAAATTCAGGACTTTCTGAGCTCCAGCTGGATCAGTCTGAATGCATAGAAAAAAGACATAGTGCTGTTCCTTGAGCCTATGCCTCAAATCCTAAAATGACTTTTGCAGCATAAACCTTTTGTCATAACAGGAAACATGCAGTTGAAAGGAAATGATTCCTTGCCACATGTTCAGTACTTGAGGAACAGTGCAAACAGTAACTGATAGCACAGCCTGGTGATATGAGACATTCAAGACATCAGTGCTTAAAAATGATATGGTATGTTCTAGTGCTCGTCACATCAGGAGTTGTAATCTATCACAAACTTGACAGCTGTATGGTTGTTTATGGATTTGCCGTTTGTTTCCATTGCACCTGTGAGTGTATGTGTACGTGTGTGACCTGGGTTATGATGTAAAATGTATATCTTGCTATCAGAAGTGGTAAGAAGTTTCCAACTCTGTTGTAGTAGAAAAGAGGATATGACATCAGAGAACCTGGATCCAGTTGACTGCTGATAGTTAACACATAAACCTTTTCTGCATTGCTTACTAGCCAGCTGTGTTTTGTGAAGATTAATTAATTAATTATGTATGTTTATGTTTCATTAAGTGAAATACTTAACATGTGGGTAGTTATTTTTATGAAGTGTAGTGCCCAGTGGTGATTAAGAGTCCATATCAACGTATTAATCCTTGTTCCAGTTGCATCCAAATATTCAGTGTGCTTACCCCTGCCAGAAGCCTCACAAGGAGTACATTTTCTTCTCTTTCATTTCCCAAATCACTCTTATCAAGTGGCTTGAATCCAGTGTTCATGATGTTAAGCTTTTTTATGCCAGTACACATATATTTTATTATTATTTTTTAAGATTTTATTTATTTATTTGAGAGAGAGAATGAGAGAGAGAGAGAGCATGAGAGGGGGGAGGGTCAGAGGGAGAAGCAGACTCCCCGCCGAGCACGGAGCCCGATGCGGGACTCGATCCCGGGACTCCAGGATCATGACCTGAGCCGAAGGCAGTCGCTTAACCAACTGAGCCACCCAGGCGCCCCAGTACACATATATTTTAATTCATAGAAAAATCCACTAATGCAAACAGTGTCCCTACATTATTTTTCATTAAAGGAGACATGTTTTAATGTTTTAAGTTATAATGATGCTGCATTATTAAAGGTGTCAATTTATTTCTAAATTTCTTTTAGTATACAACTTTACATAGAGAGGCGACAACACACATTGAGTTGCAAAAAGATAAAATCAATGAAGCTAAATAGATCACTCCCACACAAATACAACATCTACCTTAAATCATTGCAGGTATTCAATGGTCATGTTCCCTGTTCTTGCAAAATTGACATGGATCTCTTCTTTCCAACAGTATTAAGCATTAATTAGAGATAAGAATTGAATATTTTCTCTGTATTCAGTGGCTTCACTTCATCATATCTTAGTTCCTTAATATTATTCATTTATTTGATTTGAAGGATCACAAATATGTTTATACATGGAAACCAATTTTCCTCTAAAATCATATTTGTTAAGGAAGGGTTCTCTCTCTTTATATAAAGCTGCAGGACATTTTCTTCATACAGATAATGAACCTCAGGGGACATTTCTTAGCTAGAAACACTGTAGAAATCCCCTCATGGGAATACTACTTTCTAACTTCTTAGCTACAATAAAATGGAAAGATAAATTTTGGCATTTTCTTTGTTGTGAGAAATGGACTCCAGACTAAAAGAATCCTAGAAAACTCATCCACCTCAACAATTTAATAGAAAACTTCCTTGGACATCAGGGAAAATTTAAGACAATTGTTTATGGTGTCAAGATAGAATTTTCTTTATATTTTCCGCAGGCTATTGTTTCTTGAAACCTGCTATAGAAAAGCAGAATATTCCTAGTTCTACACAGAGAAAGATGTGGTGATCACCTTCCACAATGCTTCTAAGGAACTTAAGGGCTCTTGTCTTCAAATATTTCTCCCACAATAGCCTAGAACAGTGTGTACTTTTTACCTGACCTAACATTGACTATATTAAGCATTTCCTCATTTGGCTTAAGCATTATATCCTTATGTCAAGAAAATTTAATATACGTTATTTATTTATTTATTTATTTATTTATTTATTTATTTATTTATTCATCCATTCATTCAATCAGTAAATAACTGTTGAGTGCTGACATATGTCAGTCACTTGTCTAGATGCTTTAAAATATAACAATGAACCATCACAGATAAAATTTAGTTTTAATGAAACTTATATTGCAATAGAGAAATGATAGATTTGTTCTTTTTTATTAGCCTCAGAGGTACAATTTAGTGATTCATCAGTTGTGTATAACACCCAGTGTTCATTATATCATGTGCCCTCCTTAAAGCCCATCACCCAGTTACCCCATCCCCCACCACCTCCCCTCCAGCGACCCTCAGTTTGTTTCCTAGAATTCAGCATCTCTTATAGTTTGCTTCCCTCTCAATTTTCATCTTATTTTATTTTTCCTTCCCTTCCCCTATGTTCATCTGTTTTGTTTCTTAAATTTCACATATGAGTGAAATCATATGGTATTTGTCTTTCACTGACTTATTTTGCTTAACATCATACCCTCTAGTTCTATCCATGTTGTTGCAAATGGTAATATTTCATTTTTAAAAAGATTTTATTTACTTATTAGAGAGAGCATGAGCATGGGGGAGGGACAGAGGGAGAGAGAGAAGCAGACTCCCCACTGAGCAGGGAGCCTGATGCAGGGCTTGATCCCAGGACCTTGAGACCATGACCTGAGCCGAAAGCAGATGCCTAACCAACTGAGCCACCCTGGTGGCCTAAGATTTCACTTTTTTAATGGCTGAGTAATATTCCATTGTATATATAACCTCTTCTTTATCCATTTATCTGTGGATGAATGTTTGGGCTTTTTCCATATTTTGGCTATTGTGGACAATGCTGCTATCAACATGGGGGAGATTTGTTATTATTGTCACTGTCTCGGTGGATTTGGCTTCGCAATGACTGAAATACTACAACATTAATTTACAATGTTGCAAACTGATAAGTGGAAAAAATAGGTTTTGCAAGATTTTTTTTAAACTAAACACAATGTTATATTACTTTCAGTTGTACAACATAGTGAGTCAATATCTCTATACATTATGCTGTACTTACCACAATTTTAGCCACCATCTGTCACCGTACAACACTATTACAATTTCATTGACTATATTCCCTATGCTGTACCATTCATTCCTGTGACTTACTCATTCTACAACTGGAAATCTGTATGTCCCACTCCCCTTCACCCATTTTTCCCATCTCCCCACCCACTCCCCTCTGGAAACCATCAGTTTGTTCTCTGTATTTATGGATTTGAATCTGCTTCTTGTTTATTTTATTTTTTTAGATTTCATATATAAGTGAAATCATATGGTATTTGTCTTTCTCAGTCTGACTTAATTCATTTGGCATAATACTCTCTAGGCCACCCATGTTGTTGCAAAGGTCAAGTTATCATCTTTTTTAATGTCTAAGTAATAAACTATTATATATATATATACCATATCTTCCTTATCCATTTGTCTGTCAATGGACACGTGGGTTGCTTCTGTATCTTGGCTATTGTAAATAATGCTGGAATAAACATAGGGGTGCACATATATCTTTTGGAATTAGTGTTTTCATTTCCATAGCTAATATCCAGTACTGGAATTATTGGATTATATGTTATTTCTACTTTTAATATTTTGATGAAATATTAGGTCCTAAATCAGGCTTCAACAAATACAAAAAGATTGAAGTCATACCATGCACATTTTCCAACCACAACACTGTGAAACTTGAAGTCATCACAAAAAAATGTGGAAAGACCACAAATACATAGATGTTAAATAACATGGGACTAAAGACAATTATCATATGGTTTCACTCATATGTGGAACATAAGGAATAGCATGGAGGACCCAGGGGAAGGGAGGGAAAACTGAATGGGAAGAAATCAGAGATGGAGACAAACCATGAGAGCCTCTGGACTCCAGGAAATAAACTGAGAGTTACAGAAGGGAGGGGGTGGGGGAATGGGGTAGTTGGGTGATAGGTATTAAGGAGGGCACATGAGTTGAGCACGTGATGAGCACTGGTGTTATACGCAACTAATGAATCATTGAACACTACATCAAAAATTAATGATGTATTATATGTTGACTAATTGAACATAATAAAAATTAATTAACTTAAAAAAGAATGAATGGGGGGTGCCTGGGTGGCTCAGTTGTTAAGCATCTGCCTTCGGCTCAGGTCATGATCCCAGGGTCCTGGGATCGAGCCCCACATCGGGCTCCCTGCTCAGCGAGAAGCCTGCTTCTCCCTCCTCTTCTCCCTCTGCTTGTGTTCCCTCTCTCACTGCCTCTCTCTCTGTCAAATAAATAAATAAAATCTTTAAAAAAAAAAAGAATGAATGGGTCAACCAGAAAATTGAAGAAGAAATTAAAAAATACATGGAAACAAATGAAAATGAAAACACTTGCTCCAAAATTTTTGATTATAGCAAAAGTGTTCCCAAAGGGAAATAGCAATAAAGTCTTAAGAAGCAAGAAAAATCTCAAATAATCAACCTAAGCTGTCACTTAAAGAAGCTAGGAAAAAAACAATAAATGAAGCCTAAAGCCAGCAGAAGGAAGGAAATAATAAACATTAGAGCAGAAATAAATGATATAGAGCCTAAAAATACAATACAAAAGATCAGTGAGACCAGGAACTGGTTCTTTGAAAAATTTAATAAGATTGATAAACCCTGTTAGTTCCAAAATGGAGTAGGAGACCTTAATTTTTTCTGGTCCCAGGAATTCAGCTAGATAGCTATCAAATCATTCTGAACACCTGTTAACTCAACCAGAGACCTAAGAAAAGAATAGCTGCAACTGTACAAATAGAAAAGCGACCACTTTCTTCAAGGTAGGAGGTGCAGAGAAATGAATCTGAGGCAATATTTAGGAAGATAGACTGCGGGGGGAGGAAGCCTCCATTAGCTGGCTACCAGCAAGTGATATATCAGTGGAGCACAAAACCAGAATTTTTAGAAGTCTGCTCCAGTGAGTGACATCACTCAGGTGGCTAAGTGGGGACAGAACCCTAGCTGGGACAGTGTGGTCTCAGGATCCTCAGGTTACAGGAAGACCAGGGATGCCTGAGTGCAGAAAGGCTCCCAGGCATCAGAGCAGAGAAGCTGGCTGCAAAGTGTGAGCCCAGGAGTGGGTTGCTATAAACTGTGAACCACAGCGTAGTCAGGCCACTGCTCTCTGAGCAGGGGCTCAACAAGCAGCAGAACTGGAGAGACCCTCTTACTTCTCCCCCAGGAGGGGAGCACAGGAATGTCCTGCAGGAATCTGCAGGGTTTGGAGACTCAAAATGGGGTAGTGTGCTTGAGATAGAAATGTTCATTCACAGGCCAGGTGAGCACGGAGTATGGACAAGAACAGGGAGACAGGAGTGATTGACCTCTTTTCTCTGAGGGCTCATTGAGGAGTGGGGCCCTGAGTTTTTGGCTCCAGGGTCAGAGATTGGGAAGCCGCCATTTTGTTTTTTTAATTTTCATTCTCAACCTCTAAAGCTGTGTGTAAAATCTTCAGGGAACAAAAGCCACATAGAGCAACCCAGAGCAGACTACTTAGCCTGGCACCCTGGCAAGGGTGATACAATTCTGCCTGGAGAAAAGACACTTGAGAATCAACACAACAGGCCCCCCCAGAATATCAGCAAGAACATCCAGCAAAGACCAAGTTTACAGATCAATGAGAACTGAAAAACTCCAGTGCTGGGAATATACAGTACATAGAATTCATGGCTTAATTTCCTGTGATTCTTTAGTCTTTCAACTTAAAAAATTTTTTTTCAGTCCTTTTTCAACCAATTTCTTATTTTCTACTCCTTTTAAAAATCTTTTTAATTTTCATTTTTACAGTTACATTCTATCCCTTTATTGTATTTAATCTTATTTTGTATATATATGTTTTTCTTTCTTTACAATTTTGGGATGCAGTTTCTTCTAACAGACCAAAATACACTCAAAATCTAGTGTATGGCTCTGTTCTATTCACCTGTCTGATCGTATTTGCTTTTTTTGTTTGTTTCTTCTTCTTACTTTTTTTTTGTTTTGTTAAAGTATTTTTTAATTTTCATCTTTACAGTTATTCTATCCTTTCGATGTATTTAATTTTATTTTTGTATATTAAATTCTTTACAATTTTGAGATATACTTTCTTCTAACAAACTGACTAAAGTACACTCAGAAGATAGTGTATTGCTCTGTTCTGTTCACCTATTTATATACCCTCCTTTTTGTTGTTGTTGTTGTTGTTCTCTCTTGTCTTTTAATTTCCATTTTTACAGTTACATTCTATCTTTTCATCGTATTTAATTTTATTTTGGTATATATAGAAGTTTTTTGTTCCTTACAATTTTGGGATCTAGTTTTCTAAAAAACAGATTAAAATACACACACAACCTAGTGTATTGCTCTATTCTGCTCACTTGTCTGATTATATTCTCTCTCTCTTTTTTTTCTTCCTCAGTTTCGGGTCTCATCTAATTTGTTTAGTGTATATTTCTCTGGGATTGTTGTTGCCATTTTAGCATTTTGTTCTCCTGTTCATCTATTGTTCTCTGGACAGAATGACAAGACAGAAAAACTCACCTCAAAAAAGAGAACAAGAGGCAGTACTGACTGCCAGGGACCAAATCAGCATGGACAAAGTAAGATGTCAGAACTAGAGTTCAGAATAACCATTATAAACATACTAACTGGGCTTGAAAAAAGCATAGAAAACACTAGAAAATCCCTTTCTAGAGAAATACAAGAACTAAAATCTAACCAAGTTGAAATCAAAAAGGCTATTAATCAGATACAACAAAAAACGGAGACTAACTGCTAGGATAAATGATGCAGAAGAGAAAATTAGTGATAGAGAAGACCAAGTGATGGAGAATAAAGAAGCTGAGAAAAAGAGAGATAAACAACTACTGGATCATGAGGGAAGAATTCGAGAGACAAGTAATACCATAAAGCAAAACAATATTAGAATAATTGGGATCCCAGAAGAGGGGGGTGGCCAGAATGTATATTGGAGCAAAGTATAGCAAAGAACTTCCCTAATCTGAGGGAGGAAACAGGCAAAAAAAAAAAAAATCCAGAAAGCACAGAGAATCCCCCTCAAAATCAATAATGGGATGTATTGTCTTCTAACACACAGACCAAAATTCAATCAGGAACAAGTGGATCACCCTGCTTTGTCCACCATGCCAGATTATAGCCTCTCTTCCCCTGTCCTTTTTTTTATTGTTTTGTTTCATTTTGGTTTTATTTGCTTTTCTGTGGTGGTTTCTGACCACTTCGGATTTTTTCTAGGGTGCATTTTGCTGGGGTCATGGCTGATATTTTGGACTCTGTTCATTCCCTCAACCATCCTTCCAGGGCAGAATGACTAGAAGGAGGAATTCACAACAAAGGAAAGAACCAGAGGCAGTGTTCTCTGCCACAGAATTAATTGATATGGATATAAGTAAGATATCAGAGAAGGAATTCAGGATAGCAATTCTAAAGTTAATAGCTAGGCTTGAAAAAAGCATATATGACAATACAGAAGTTCTAAGGTGGAAATGATATCTAATCAAACCGAACTTAAAAATGCTATGAATGAGGGCGCCTGGGTGGCTCAGTTGATTGGGCAACTGCCTTTAGCTCAGGTCATGATCCTGGAGTCCCAGGATCTAGTCCCACATCGGACTCCCTGCTCGACGGGGAGTCTGCTTCTCCCTCTGACCCTCCCCCCTCTCGCACTCTCTCATTCTCTCTCTCTCTCTCAAATAAATAAATAAATAAAATCTTTAAAAAAATGCTATGAATGAGATGTAGTCTAAATTGGATGCTCTAGGGGCGCCTGGGTGGCTCAGTTGGTTAAGCTACTGCCTTCGGCTCAGGTCATGATCCTGGAGTCCTGGGATCGAGTCCTGCATCGGGCTCTCTGCTCAGTGGGGAGTCTGCTTCTCCCTCTGACCCTCCTCCCTCTCATGCTCTCTGTCTCTCATTCTCTCTCTCTCAAATAAATAAATAAAATCTTTAAAATAAATAAATAAATAAATAAATTGGATGTTCTAACCGCTAGGGTCAATGAGGCAGAAGAGAGAATAAGTGATCTAGAGGATAGGCAGATAGAAAAGAAGGAAGTTGAGGAAAAGAGAGAAAGACAGCTAATAGCCCAAGAAGAAAGGCTTCGAGAATTTAATGATGCCTTGAAACAAACCAATGTCAGAATTATTGGGATCCCCAAGGGGATGGAGAGAGAGGGCTAGAAGGTATATTTGAGCAAATCATGGCTGAGAACTTCCCTAATCTGAGGAATGAAACAAGCATTCATGTCCAAGAGGCAGAAAGGGCCCCTCCCAAAATCAATAAAAATAGATCAACACCCAACATATAATAGTGAAGCTTGCAAATCTTAGAGCCAAACAAACTATCCTGAGAGCAGCTAGGGAGAGGAAGTTCTTTATGTATAGAGGGAGGAACATCAGAATAACATCAGACCTATCCGCAGAAACGTGGCAAGCCAGAACGGACTGGCAAGACATATTCAGTGTACTAAGTGAGAAGAACATGTAGCCAAGAATACTTTACCCAGCAAGGCTGTCATTCACAATGGAAGGAGAGATAAAGAACTTTCAAGACAGAGAGAAACTAAAAGAATATGTGACCACAAACCCAGCCCTGCAAGAAATATTAAGGGGGATTCTGCAAATGAAGAGAGACCCCAAGAGTCATATAGACCAGAAAGTAACAGAGACAATCTACAAAAACAGGGACTTTACAGGTAATACAATGACACTAAATTCATATCTTTCAATAGTTACTCTGAATGGAAATGGGCTAAATGCACCAACCAAAAGACACCTGGTATTAGATTGAATAAAAAAGCAAGAACCATCCATATGCTGTCTGCAAGAGACTCAATTTAGACCTAAAGACACCTCTAGACAGAAAGTGAGTGGATGGAGAACCATCTACCATGCTAATGGACCTCAAAAGAAAGCTGGGATAGCAATCTTCATATCAGACAAATTAGATTTTAAACCAAAAAATGTAGTAAGAGATGTAGAGGGACACTATATCATATTTAAAGGGTCTATCCAACAAGAAGATCTAACAATTGTAAATATCTATGCCCCCAATGTGAGAGCAGCTGATTATATAAACCAATTAATAACCAAAGTAAAGAAACATATTGATAATAATACATTAATAGTAGGGGACTTCAACACCCCACTCACAGCAATGGACCGATCATCGAAGCAGAAGATCAACAAAGAAACAAGGGCTTTGAATGACACACTGGACCAGATAGACTTCATAGATATATACAGAACATTCCATCCTAAAACAACAGAATACTCATTTTTCTAGAGCACACATGGAACTTTCTCCAGAATAGATCACATACTGGGTCACAAATCAGGCCTCAACTGGTAACAAAAGATTGAGATTATCCCCTGCATATTTTCAGACCACAATGTTCAATCACAAGAAGAAATTTAGAAGGAACTCAAACACTTGGAGGTTAAAGAGAATCCTGCTAAAAAACAAATGGTTCAACCAGGAAATTAAAGAAGAACTTAAACTATTTATTGAAACTAATGAGAATTAAAACACATCAGTTCAAAACCTATGAGATGTAGGAAAGGTGGTCCTCAGAGGGAAGTACATAGCAATCCAAGCATCTCTCAAAAAATTAGAAAAATCCGGGTGCCTGGGTGGCTCAGTTGGTTAAGCGACTGCCTTTGGCTCAGGTCATGATCCTGGAGTCCTGGGATCGAGTCCCACGTCAGGCTCCCTGCTCAGCGGGGAGTCTGCTTCTCTCTCTGACCCTCCCCGCTCTCATGCTCTCTCTCTCTATCTCATTCTCTCTCTCAAATAAATAAATAAAATCTTTAAAAAAAATTATAAAAAAATTAGAAAAATCCTAAATGCACAAGCTAACCTTACACCTAAAGGACCTGGAGAAATAACAAATAAAGCCTAAGCCAAGCAGAAGAAGAGAAATAATAAAGATTAGAGAAGAAATCAATGAAATAGAAACCAGAAGACCTATAGAACAGATCAATGAAACTAGAAGCTGTTTCCTTGAAGGAATTAATAAGATCGATAAACCTCTGCCACACTTATCCAAAAGAAGAGAATGGACCCCAATTTTTAAAATTAAATTAAATTTTATTACGTTATGTTAATCACCATGCAGTACATCATTAGTTTTTGGTGTAGTGTTCCATGATTCATTGTTTTTGTATAACATACTGTGCTCCATGTGGTATGTGCCCTCCTTAATACCCAACACCATGCTAACTAATAAAATCATGAATGAAAGGGAAGACATTATGATCAATACCAAGGAAATACAGACAATTGTAAGAACATATTATGAGCAACTATATGCCAACAGATTAGGCAATGTAGAAGAAATGGATGCATCCCTGGAAACTTATAAACTACCAAGACTGAAAGAGGAAGAAATGGAAAATCTGAACAGACCAATAATCAGCAAGGAAATTGAAGCAATTATCAAAAAGCCTCCCAAAAAACAAGAGTCCAGGGCCAGAAGGCTTCCCAGGGAAATTTTATCAAACAAAGAAGAAATAGTACCTATTCTACTGGAGCTTTTTCAAAAAAACGGAAATAGGAAATCACTGTTTACTGCCAACTATCTCCAACTGAAACTGATTTTATCCTTCCATTTAAGGGGGGATTTCAATACAGAATGCCTTTACCCAAGGGAAGTTCACTAAATGAGTTGAAAAGCTCAAACTCACATCCTGCAAACAATATTTTTCTGAACAAATGTTTGTATTCAATTCCTGACTCTAACAGATGACCAAACTAGTGGCTTAAAACAAAGAGTTACCCACTGCATATATTTAAATGTGGTTTTGGACACTGAGGCCCTTTAATATTTGAGATAAAAAGCAATTCCTTATTAAAATTAAGGTCACCCATTCTATATTGAATGTTTTCTACATGCTTTCTATTTTTCTTGATTCAAATGTTTATTCTTTTCATTTGTATCCCCTCCAACTTTCAGGTTTTCTTTCAACACAATAGGATGTGATTTAAAGAAGAAAAAAAATATAAATGGAAGGAAAACTTCCAAACTCGTTCTATGAGTCCAGCAATACCTTGATCCCAAAACCAGACAAAGACCCCATCAAAAAGGAGAATTACAGACCAATATGCCTGATGAACACTGATGCCAAAATACTCACCAAGGGAATGCAAGCTGATGCAGCCACTCTGGAAAACAGTTTTGAGGTTCCTGAAAAGGTTGAAAATAGAGCTACCCTATGACCCAGCAATTGCACCACTGGGTATTTACCCCAGAGATACAAATGTAATGATTAGAAGGGGCACCTGCACCCCAAAGTTTATAGCAGCAATGTCCACAATAGCCAAACTATGGAAAGAGCTTAGCTGTCCATCAACAGATGAATGGGTAGAGATGTGGTCCATATATACAATGGACTATTATGAAGCCATCAAAAAAATGAAATCTTGCCATTTGCAATGACATGGATGGAACTAGAGGGTATTATGCTAAGTGAAATAAGTCAATCAGAGAAAGACAATATCATATGATCTCACTGATATGAGGAATTTGAGAAACAAGACAGAGGATCATAGGGGAAGGGAGGGAAAAATGAAACAAGATGAAACTGGAGGGGGAGACAAACCATAAGAGACTCTTAATCATAGGAAACAAATTGAGGGTTGCTGGAGTGGAGGGAGTGGGAGGGATGGGGTGGCTGGGTGATGGACATTGGGGAGGGTATGTGCTATGGTGAGTGCTGAGAATTGTGTAAAACTGATGAATCACAGATCTGTACCCCTGAAAGAAATAATACATTATATTAATAAAAAAAAAATACTCACCAAGATCCTAGCCAATAGGATCCAATAGTACATTAAAACATTATTTACCATGATCAGGTGAGATCTATTCCTGGGCTGCAAGGATGGTTCAATATTCACAAATCAATAAATGTGATAGATCACATTAATAAAAGAAAGGACAAGAACCATATGATCCTCTCAATTGATGCAGAAAAAGCATTTGACAAAATACAGCATCCTTTCTTTATTAAAACTCTTCAAAGTATAGGGATAGAGGGAACATACCTCAATATCATAAAAGCCACCTATGAAAAAGCCATAGCAAATATCATTCTCAATGGGGAAAAACTGAGAGCTTTTCCCCTAAAGTCAGGCATATGGCAGGGATGTCCACTCTCACCACTGCTGTCCAACATAGTACTAGAAGTCCTAGCCTCAGCAATCAGACAACAAAAAGAAATAAAAGGCATCTGAATCAGCAAAGAAGTAAAACAGTCACTCTTTGCAGATGACATGATACTTGCTGTGGAAAACCCAAAAAACTCCACCCCAAAATTGCTAAAACTCATACAGGAATTCAGCAATGTGGAAGCATCCAAATTCAATGCACAGAAATTAGTTGCATTTCTACCTACACTAACAATGAGAAAGAAGAAAGAGAAATTAAAGAATTTATCCAATTTACAATTGCACCAAAAACCATAAGATACTTAGGAATAATCCTAGCCAAAGAGGCAAAGGATCTGTACTCAGAAAACTATAGAACACTCATGAAAGAAATTGAGGAAGGCAAAAAGAAATGGAAAAAAATTCCATGCTCATGGACTGGAAGAACAAATATTGTTAAAATGCCTGTGCTACCCAGAGCAGTCTAAATATTCATTGCAAACCCTATCAAAGTACCATCAACTTTTTTTTTCACAGAACTGGAACAAATAATCCTATAATTTGTATGGAACCAGAAAAGACCACAAATAGCCAAAGGAATGTTGAAAAACAAAACCAAAGCTGGTGACATTACAATTCCAGACTTCAGGCTATATTACACAGCTGTAATCATCAAGATAGTATTGTAATGCCACAAAAACAGAAACAGAGATCACTGGAACAGAATAGAGAGCCCAGAAATGGACCCTCAACTCTTTGGTCAACTAATCATCGACAAAGAAGGAAAGATTATCCAATGGAAAAAAGTCTCTTCAATAAATGGTGCTTGGCAAATTGAACAGCCACATGCAAAGGAATGAAACTGGACCATTTTCTTACACAATAAACAGAAATAGACTCAAAATAGATGAAAGACCTAAATGTGAGACAGGAATCCATCCAAATCCTAGAGGAGAACACAGGCAGCAACCTCTTCGACCTCTGCTGCAGCAACTTCTTGCAAGATATGTCTCTAAAGGCAAGGGAAACAAGGGCAAAAATGAATTACTTGGACTTCATCAAGATAAAAACTTCTGCACAGCAAAGGAAACAGTTGACAAAACCAAAAGAGACCAGACAGAATGGGAGAATATATTTGCAAATGACATATCAGATAAAGGACTAGTATCCAGAATCTATAAAGAACTTACAAACTCAACACCCAAGGAAGAAATAATCTAATCAAGAAATGGGCAAAAGACATGAACAGACATCTTTTCAAAGAAGACATCCAAATGGCCAATTGACACATGAAAAAAAAATGCTCAACATCAGAGAAATACTAATCAAATCCACATCAGAGAAATACTAATCAAATCCACAATGAGATACCACCTCATACCAGTTAGAATGGCAAAAATTAACAAGTCAGGAAATGACACATGTTGGCAAGAATGTGGAGAAAGGGGAACCCTCCTACACTGTTGGTGGGAATGCAAACTGGTGCAGCCACTCTGGAAAACAGTATGGAGGCTCCTCAGAAAGTGGAAAATAAAGCTACCTATGACCCAGCAATTGCACTACTGGGTATTTACCACAAAGATACAAATGCAGTGATATGAAGGGGCACCTGCACCCCAATGTTTATAGCAGCAGTGTCCACAATAGCCAAACTATGGAAAGAGCCCAGATGTCCATTGACAAATCAATGGATAAAAAAGATGTGGTATATATATTCAATGGAATATTACACAGCCATCAAAAAATGAAATCTTGCCATTTGCAGCAACATGGATGGAACTAGAGTGTGTTATGCTACAGGAAATAAGTCAATCAGAGAAAGACAATTATCATATGAGCTCACTGATATGTGGAATTTAAGATGCAAAACAGAGGATCATAGGGGAAGAGAGGAAAAAATAAAACAAGATGAAACTGGAGAGGGAGACAAACCATAAGAGACTCTTAATCATAGGAAACAAACTAAGGGTTTCTGGAGGGGAGGGAGGTGGAAGGATGGGGTAACTGGGTGATGGACATTAAGGAGGGCATGTGATGTAATAAGAACTGGATATTATATAAGACTGATGAATCACAGACCTGTACCTCTGAAACCAAAAATACATTATGTTAATTAATTGAATTTAAATTTTTTAAAAATTAATAAACCCCTACCCTTTTTTATCAAAAAGAAAAGATAAAGGAACCAAATAAATAAAGTCATAAATAAGGAGAAATAACAACCAACACCACAGAAATACAGTTATGAACTATATGCCAATAAATTGGACAACCTGATAGAAATGGATAAATTCCTAGAAACATATAAACTACCAAAACTAAAATAGGAAGAAGTAAAAAACTTCAGCACACTGATAACCAGCAGAGAAACAGAATCAAAAATAAAAAATCTCCCAGCAGGGGTGCCTGGGTGGCTCAGTGGTTTAAGCGTCTGCCTTCAGCTCAGGACATGATCCCAGGGTCCTGGGATTGAGCCCCACATTGGGCTCCCTGCTCAGTGGGAGAACCTGCTTCTCCCACTCCCTCTGCCTGCTGCTCTGCCCACTTGTGCTATCTCTCTGTCAAATAAAAAAATAAAATCTTAAAAAAAAAATCTCCCAACAATCAAAAGTCCAGGACCAGATGACTTCACAGGGGAATTCTACCAGATTATTTATCATTCATTCATTCATTCATTCATTCATTTTCTTCCAAGTTTTTATTTAAATTCAAGCTAGTTAACATACAGTACAATATTAGTTTCTGGTATACAATTTAGTTTTCAATACTTGCGTACCATACCCAGTGCTCACCAAGACAAAAGCATTCCATCAGTTTGTTCTCCAGAGTCGAGTCTGTTTCTTAGTTTTCCTCTCTTTTTCCCCACACTATGTTTATGTGTTTTGTTTGTTAAATTCAACATATGAGTGAAAGGATACAGTGTTTGTCTTTCTATGACTGACCTTTTTTTCCTTAGCATAATAGTCTGTAGCTCCAACCAGGTTGTTGTAAATGGTAAGGTTTCATCCTTTTTGATGGCTGAGTAATATTCCTCTGCATATATATACCATCTTTATCCATTCCTTAGTTGATGGACATTTGGGCTTTTTTTCATAACTTAGCTATTATTGATAATGCTGCTATAAACATCAGGGTGCATTTATTCCTTTGATTCTATATTTTTGTGTCTCTTGGGTAAATACCTACAGGTACAATTGCTTGATCATAGGATAGTTCTATTTTAACTTTTTGAGGAACCTCCATTCTGTTTTCCATAGTGGATACTACCAATCTGCATTCCCTCCAGCAGTGTAAGAGGGTTCCCCTTTCTCCGCATCCACATCAACATCTGTGGTTTCGTGTTGTTGATTTTAATCTTTCTGACTGGCATGCAGTAATATCTCATGGTTGTTTTGATTTGTATTTCCCTAATGATGAGTGATGTTGAGTATCTTTTCATAAGTCTGTTAGCAATCTGGATGTCTTCTTTGGAAAAATGTCTATTCGTGTCTTCTGCCCATTTTTTAACTGGGTCATTTGTTTTTTGGATGTTGAGATTTATATGTTTTGGTGTTTTTTTTTTTTTTTACAGATTTTGGATACTAATCCTTTGTCAGATATGGTACTTGCAAATATTTTCTCCCATTCCATAGGTTGCATTTGAGTTTTGTTGATTGTTTCCTTTGCTGTACTGAAGTTTTTATTTTGATGAAGTCTAAATAGTTTATATTTGCTTTTGTTTCCTTTGCCTCAGGAGACATATCTAGTAAGAAGTTGCTAATGGCCAATGTCAAAGAGGTTTCTGTCTGTGTTCTCCTCTAGGATTTTGAAGGTTTCCTGTATCACATTGAGGGCTTTCATCCATTTTGAATTTATTTTTTGTATGGTGTAAGAAAGTGGTCCAATTTCATTCTTCTGCATGTCACTGTCCAGTTTTCCCCACACCATTTGTTGAAGAGACTGTCTTTTTTCCCTTGGATATTCTTTCCTGCTTTGTTAAAGATTAGTTGATTGGATAGTTGTGGGTCCATTCCTGGGATTTCTATCCTGTTCTATTGATCTATGTGTCTGTTTTTATGCCAATACCATATTGTTTTGATGACTACAGCTTTGTAATATAACTTGAAGTCCAGAATTGTGATGCCTCCAGCTTTGCTTTGTTTTTTTTTTTTTTAAGACTGCTTGGTCTATTCAGGTCTTTTCTGGTTCCATACAAATTTTAGGATTGTTCTACTTCTGTGAAAAATGCTATTGGTATTTTAATAGGGATTGCATTAAATGTGTAGGCTGCTTTTGGTAGTATAGATTTTTTTTAATTTTATTTTTTATGTTGTTAGTCATCATACAATACATCATTAGTTTTTGATGTAGTATCCACGATTCATTGTTCTCATATAACACCCAGTGCTATAGACATTTTAACAATATTTGTTCTTCCAATCCATTAGCAGGGAATGTTTTTCCATTTCTTTGTGTCATCTTCAATTTCTTTCATCAGTGTTTTATAGTTTTTCAGAGTGCAGGTCTTTTACCTCTTTGGTTAGGCTTATTCCTTGATATTTTTTGTGGGGTTTTTTTGGGAGGGGGCAATTGTAAATGGGATCCATTTCTTGAGTCTCTTTCTGCTGCTTCCTTATTGGTGTATAGAAATGAACAGATTTGTGCATGTCAATTTTGTATCCTGAGACTTTACTGAGTTTATGTATCAGTTCTAGCAATTTTTTGGTGAGTCTTTCAGATTTTCTACATAGAGTATCATGTCATCTGCAAATAGTGAAAGTTTGACTTCTTCCTTGCTGATTAGAATACCTTTTCTTTCTTTTTGTTGTCTGATTGCTGAGGCTGGGACTTCCAGTATTATGTTAAGTAACAGTGGTGAGAGTGGACATCCCTGTCGTGTTCCTGACCTTAGAGGAAAAGTTCTCAATTTTTGCCCTTTGAGGATGATATTATCTGTGGGTTTTTCATATATGGCCTTTAGTATGTTGAGGTATGTTCACTCTATCCCTACTTTGTTGAGGGTTTTTGTTATAGATGGTGTTGTATTTTGTCAAATGTTTTTCGTACATCTTTTGAGAGTATCATATGGTTCGTATCATTTCTTTTATTAATGTGGTGTATCACGTTGATTGATTTGTGAATATTGGACTATCCTTGCAGCCCAGGAATAAATCCCACTTGATCTTGGTGAATTATTCTCCTAGTGTACTGTTGGATTCAATTTGTTGGTATTTCATTTAGATTTGTTGCATCTGTGTTCATCAGTGACACTTGTCTGTGATTCTCTTTTTTAGTGGGGTCTTTGTCTGGTTTTGAAATCAGGGTAATGCTGGCCTTGTAGAATGAATTTGGAAGTTTTCTGTCCATTACTATTTCAAAAAATAGAAATAGTTTTATTTTTATTTTTTTAAAATTTTATTATGTTATGTTAGTCACCATACAATACATCATTAGTTTTTGATGTGGTGATCCACGATCCACTGTTTTTGTATAACACCCAGTGCTCCATGCAGTACGTGCCCTCCTTAATACCATTCACCGGGCTAACCAAACCCCCCTCCCCCGCCCCATAAAACCCTGTTTGTTTCTCAGGTCCATAGTCTCTCATGGTTCAGCTCTCCCTCCAATCCCCCCCCCCCCATTTTTCCCTTCCTTGTCCTAATGTCCTCCATGCTATTCCTTATGTTCCACAAGTAAGTGAAACCATATGATAATTGACTTTCTCTGCTTGACTTATTTCACTTAGAATAATCTCCTCCAGTCCCATCCATGTTGATGTAAAAGTTGGGTATTCATCCTTTCTGATGGCTGAGTAATATTCCATTGTATATATGGACCACATCTTCTTTATCCATTCATCTGTTGAAGGGCATCTTGGCTCTTTCCACAGTTTGGCTATTGCAAACATTGCTGCTATGAACACTGGGGTGCATGTGCCTCTTCTTTACACTAAATCTGTATTGTTGGGATAAATGCCTAGTAGTGCAATTGCTAGGTCATAGGGTAGCTCTATTTTTAACTTCTTGAGGAACCTCCATACTGTTTCCCAGAGTGGCTGTACCAACTTGCATTCCCACCAACAGTGTAAGAAAGTTCCCCTTTCTCCACATCCCCGCTGGGACTTGTTGTTGCCTCCTTGTTAATTTTAACCATCCTAACTGGTGCAAGGTGGTATCTCATTGTGGTTTTGATTTGTATTTCCCTAATGCCGAGTGATGTTGAACATTTTCTCATGTTTCTGTTAGCCATTTGGATGTCTTCTTTGGAGAATTGTCTGTTCATGTCTTCTGCCCATTTCTTGACTGGATTATTTGTTTTTTTGGGTGTTGAATTTGAGAAATTCTTTATAGATCTTGGATACCAGCCCTTTACCTGTAATGTCATTTGCACATATCTTCTCCCGTACTGTGGGTTGCCTCTTAGTATTGTTGATGGTTTCCTTTGCTGTGTAAAAGCTTTTTATCTTGATGAAGCTCCAGTAGCTCATTTTTGCTTTTGTTTCCCTTGCCTTTAGAGACATGTCTTGAAAGAAGTTCCTGTGGACAATACTGAAGAGGTTACTGCCTATGTTCTCCTCTAGGATTTGGATGGATTCCTGTCTTCACATTGAGAGGTCTTTCAATCATTTTAAGTTTATCTTTGTGTATGTGTGAGAGAATGATCCAGTTTCATTCTTCTGCTTGTGGTTGTCCAGTTTTCCCAGCACCATTTATTGAAGAGACTTTTTTCCATTGGATATTTTTTCCTGATTTGTCAGAGATTAGTTGGCCATAGAGTTGAGGGTCCATTTCTGGGTTCTGTATTCTGTTCCATTGATCTACATGTCTGTTTTTGTGCCAATACCATGCTCTCTTGGTGAACACAGCTTTGTAATATAGCATGAAATCAGGCAACGTGATGCCCCCAGCTTTGTTTTTCTTCTTCAACATTTCCTTGGTGATTTGGGGTCTTTTCTGGTTCCATACAAATTTTAGGATTGTTTGTTCCAGCTCTGTGAAAAATGCCAATGCTATTTTAATAGGGATGGTATTGAAAGTGTAGATTGCTCTGGGCAGCATAGACATTTTACCAATGTTTATTATTCCAGTCCATGAGCATGGAATGTTTTTCCATCTTTTTGTGTCTTCTTCATTTTCTTTCATAAGTGTTCTATAATTTCTGGAGTATAGATCCTATCTTATGTTTTTTGGTGCTATTGTAACTGGAATCGATTCCTTAATTTCTCTTTCTTCAGTTACATTGTTAGTGTATAGAAATGCAACTGATTTCTGTGCATTGATTTTGTATCCTGCCACATTGCTGAATTGCTGTATGAGTTCTAGCAATTTAGGGGTGGAGTCTTTTGGGTTTTTCCTCATAAAATATCATGTCATCTGTGAAGAAAGAGACTTTGACTTCTTCTTTGCCAATTTGAGTGCCTTTTATTTCTTTTTGTTGTCTGATTCCTGAGGCTAGGACTTCTAGTACTATGTTGAATGGTAATGGTGAGAGTGGGCATTCTTGTTGTGTTCTTGATCTTAAGGGAGAAACTCTCAGCTTTTCCTCATTGAGAATGATATTCACCATGGGCTTTTCATAGATGGTTTTTATGAAATTGAGTAATGTTCTCTCTATTCCTACACTCTGAAGACTTTTAATCAGGAAACGATGCTGTATTTTGTCAAATGCTTTTTCTGCATCAATTGAGAGTATCTTATGGTTCTTATCTTTTCTTTTTTTTTTTAAACTGTTATGGAATTTATTTATAAAACATTGTGGCTTCAAAGACAATATATACAATATTCAGAGTAAATGGTTAACATATTAAAGCATACATATTACAGCATTTTATGTTGTACATATTCCAATTACAACCTCATTTTTACAACCTCATTTTTAGAAATGCTTCTGAAAAGACACTGTTAGATAATATCAAAAAATGATAATAGTGGTTCTAGGATGATGAACCGCTTCATTTTTTCCCCTAAATTTCCTGAAATTTCTACAGCGTGCACCTATTATTACTTTAGAAATTACAAATAATTACATATCCAATAAAGGAAAGGAATTTAGGGATGCTGTTTAATTCTACTTTTTCTTATGTTGCTCAGTATTAACATTTTGTCTACCTTGAATTTATGCCAAGTAAATCCAGAGTTTATCGTGATCAAAGAAGAATGTTAATTTTAGCTAAGAAGGTAGTTTTTAGTTTTGGTCAATTTCTGTCCAGCAGGATCCGAATATTCTAGCACAAATAAGGAGTACATAGCTAAAATATTTTTAACTAGCAATTAATGAATATCAGTGACTAAGGAATAAAACAGAATAAATGGACATCAACATCTAGGGAATTGAGGGAGATTTATACATCTTGTAATTTCTTGCAAATGTTAACAGGATACTTAATAGTTTATTGTATTCAACTGTATTAAACTGTTATCTGTAAGATACTGCATAATTTACTTCTTTTAAACATTTAACTGCAAATGAAGCTTTGAAAATCCCATAAGAATATAGGATTAAGCTGAGTATATCTTAAATCTCTCATTTTCCTTCCTTTTAAAATCCTAATTAATCACCTTACCTTCATTTCTCTAATTTCAAGGTGGGGTGGAGGGTGGGAATGACAACAGGGGACAATGACTTTTGTCTTTTCTTTCATTAATGTGTTCTATCACACTGATTTATTATCCCAGGAATAAATCTGAGCTCATCGGGGGGGTGGGGGAATAATCCTCTTAATGTACTGTTAGATCCTATTGGCTGGGATTTTGTTGAGTATTTTGGCATCCATGTTCATCGGGATATTGGTCGGTAATTCTCTTTTTTGATGGGGTCTTTGCCAGGTTTTGGGATCTAGGAAATGCTGGCCTCATAGAACGAGTTTGGAAGTTTCCCTTCTGTTTCTATTTTTTGAAACAACTTCAGGAGAATAAGTATTATTTATTATTTAAATGTTTGGTAGAATTCCCTTGGGAAGCCATATGGGCCTGGACTCGTTTTTTGGGAGGTTTTAATTACTGCTTCAATTTCATTACTAGTTATTGGTCTATTCAGATGATCTATTTCTTCCTGTTTCAGTCTTCGTAGTTTGTAAGTTTCCAGCAAGGCATCCATTTCTTCCAGGTTGCTTAATTTGTTGGCATATAGTGGCTGATAATAATTTCTAATAATTTTTCTATTTCTATTTCTCTCCCCTTTCATTCATAATTTTATTAACTTGGGTCCTTTCTCTTTTTTTTTTTTTTGGATAAGTCTGGCCAGAGGTTTATTGATCTTATTAATTCTTTCAAAGAACCAACTTGTAGTTTCATTGAACTGCTCTACTGTTTTTCTGGTTTCTATTTCATTGATCTCTGCTCTAATCTTTATTATTTCTCTTTTCCTGCTTGGCTTCAGTTTTATTTGCTCTTCTTTCTCCAGCTCATTTAGATGAAAGGTTAGCTTGTGTTTTGGGGATTTTTCTACTTTTTTGAGAGAGACTTGGATGGCTATGTATTTCCATCTTGGGACCGCCTTTGTAGTATACCATAGATTTTGGACTGATGTGTTTTCATTCTCATTAGTTGCCATGAATTGTTTAAGTTTAATTTCCTGGTTGACCCTAACAATCTTTAGCAGGATGCTGTTTAACTTCCAAGTGTTTGAATTCTTTCCAAGTTTTTTCTTGTGATTGAGTTCCAGTTTCAAAGGATTGTGCTCTGAATATGTGCGGGGAATAATCTCAGTTTTTTCATATAGGTTGAGACGTGATTTGTGACCCAGTATGTGGTCTATTCTGGAGAAAGTTCCATGTGTATTCGAGAAGAATGAGTATTGTGTTGTTTTAGGGTGGAATGTTCTGTATATATCTGTGAGGTCCATCTGGTCCAGTGTGTCATTCAAAGCTCTTGTTTCTTTGTTGACCTTCTGCTTAGATGACCTGTCTATTGCTAAGAGTGGAGTGTTGAGATCTCCTACTATTAAAGTATTAATATCAATATGTTTCTTTATTTTCATTAACAGTTGGCTTATGTAGTTGGCTGTTCCCATGTTGGGGGCATAGATATTTACAATTGTTATATCTTCTTGTTGTATAGACCTTTTAAGTTTGATATAGTGTCTCTCTGCATCTCTTACTACAGTCTTTAGCTTAAAGTCTTATTTGTCTGCTATGAGAATTGCTACCCCAGCTTTCTTTTGAGGTCCGTTGGCATGATAAATGGTTTTCCATCCCCTCACTTTCAGTCTGGGGGTATCTTTAGTTTCAAAATGAGTCTCTTGTATGTTTCTCAGAGTCCACACAAACAGGGTCTTAGGGGGAGGAGGGAGTGGGGTTTGGTTAGCCCGGTGAATGGTATTAAGGAGGGCATGTACTGCATGGAGCACTGGGTGTTATACAAAAACAATGGATCGTGGATCACCACATCAAAAACTAATGATGTATTGTATGGTGATTAACATCACATATAAAATTAAAAAAAAAAAACTAAAAAAAAAAACAACGAATCTCTTGTGGACAGCGCTGGATGGGTCATGTCTTTTCATCCAATCTGCAACCATGTGTCATTTCATGGGAGCATTTAGGCCATTCATGTTGAAAGTGACTATTGAAAGATATGATTTTAGTGCCATCATATTGCCTGTGACGTCCCAGTTTCTATAGATTGTCTCTGTAAATTTCTCGTCTATATTACTCTTGGGTTCTTTCTTCTTTTATAGAATTCCCCTTAATATTTCTTACAGGGTCAGCTTGGTGGTCATATATTCCTTCAGCTTCTGCTGGTCCTGGAAGTTCCTTGCCTCTCCATCCATTCTGAATGGCAGCCTTGCTGGGTAAAGTATCCTTGGCTGCATGTTCTTCTCATTTAGTACCCTGCATATGTCTTGCCATCCCTTTCTGGCTTGCGAGGTCTCTGTGGACAGGTCTGAAGTTATTCTGATGGCCCTTTCTCCATACCTAAGAAATCTCTTCCCCATAGCTGTTTTCAGGATTGCTTCCTTGGTTCCTAGATTTGCAAGTTTTACTATTATATGCCGGGGTGTCGGGCTGTTCTCATTTATCTTGGGAGAGGTCCTCTCTGCCTCTTGGACATGAATGCTTGTTTCCTTCCCTAGATTGTGGGTATTCTCAGCTAAAATTTGCTCAAATATACTTTCTAGTCCTCTCGGTCTCTCCACCCCCTCAGGGATCCCAATAATTCTAACATTGGAACATTTCATGGCATCATTAATCTCAGCCTGATCTCATAGGCTTTTAGATGTTTATCCCAGGCCTCCTTGGCTTCCTTCCTTTCTATCATCTTATATTCTAGCTCACTAATTCATTCTTCTCTCTCATTTACCCTGGCTGTCAAGGTATCCAGTTTAGACTGCATCTCATTCAGAGCATTTTTAAGTTCAGCCTCTTTAGATCTCATTTATGCCCTTAGAGATTCTATATTGTCACTAATATTTTTCTCAAGCCTAAATATTGACTTCATAATTGCTACTTGGAATTCTATCTCTGACATCTTGCTTATATCCATATCCATTAGGTCTGTGGCAGAGGCCATAGTCTCTGATTCTTTTCTTTGTTGGGGGGTCCTCCTCTTAGTGATTCTGTTGAGGGATGGTTGAGGGAATGTACAGAGTCCAAAGTGTTAACCAAGACCCAAGCATGATGCACCCATTTTATGGGGACCCTAAGGTTGTCGTCCTCTTGTTCTTCCAGGCTGTCTTCTGGGGGAGGGGACTGTCATGCTGTTATTAATGCCACCCTGCTTGGGCAGAGTTGCCCTACCCCCTGTTGGGGGGGTGGGCTCAGTGGAAACCTTTTTTTTTTTTTTAGCTTTTGTTCTCTGGTGGCTTTCCTCATCTCTTCCATCTCTTCTGAGAGTCAGAACAGAAATGACTGCACCCAAACCTCTGACTCAGAGCAGAGAAATCATAGTCTGCTCTTCACTGAGCCCTCCAGGACACAGGGTCTCTGTTTCTGTCTGGGCTACTAAAAACCACAGCCTCCTGGGGGAGGAGCAAGATGGCAGAGGAGTAGGAGACCTGGATTTTGTCTGGTCCCAGGAATTCAGCTGGATAGGGATCAAACCATACTGAACACCTACTAACTTAACAGGAGATCAAAGAAAAGAATAGCAACAAATCTCTGAACAGAAAAGCGACCACTTTCTGGAAGGTAGGATGTGCGGAGAAGTGAATCTGAGGTGATAGTCGGGAAGATAGACAGTGGGGGAGAGAGCCTCCATCAGCTGCTTCTGGCAAGTGATAGAGTTGTGGAGCACAAAATTGGAACTTTTAGAAGTCGGCTCTGCTGAGGGACATCACTCCAGTGGCTAAGTGGGGGTGGAACCCTCACTGGCACAGTGTGGTCTCAGGACGCTGGGGGTCAGAGAAAGACCTGGGATGCCTGAGCGTGGCAGAGCTCCCAGGTATCAGAGCAGGGAAGCTGGCTGCAGAGATGGAGCTGAAGAGTGGGCTCTCAGTTTGGGGTTGCCATAAACCATGATCTGTGGCACAGTCGGGCCATTGCTCTTCCAGCAGGGACCCAAAAAGCAGCAGATCTGGGGAGCGTCCCCTTCCCCCCTGCCCCGGGAGGAACAAGGACCATATGATCCTCTCAATAGATGCAGAAAGAGCATTTGACAAAGTACAGCATCCTTTCTTGATCAAAACTCTTCAGAGTATAGGGATAGAGGGTACATACCTCAACATCATTAAAAACCATCTATGAAAAAACCACAGCAAATATCATTCTCAATGGGGAAAAACTGAGAGCTTTCCCCTTAAGGTCAGGAAATGGCAGGGATGTCCACTATCACCATAGTATTAGAAGTCCTAGCCACAGCAATCAGACACCAAAAAGAAATCAAAGGCATCGAAATCGGCAAAGAAGAAGTCAAACTCTCACTCTTTGCAGATGATATGATACTTTATGTGGAAAACCCAAAACTGCTAGAACTCATACAGGAATTCAGTAAAGTGGCAGGATATAAAATCAATGCACAGAAATCAGTGGCATTCCTATACACCAACAACAAGACAGAAGAAAGAGAAATTAAGGAGTCAATCCCATTTACAATTGCACCCAAAACCATAAGCTACCTAGGAATAAATCTAACCAAAGAGGCAAAGGATCTGTACTCAGAAAACTATAAAATACTCATGAAAGAAATTGAGGATGACACAAAGAAATGGAAAAATGATCCATGCTCATGGATTGGAAGAACAAATATTGTGAAGATGTCAATGCTACCTAGAGCAATCTACACATTCAATGCAACCCTATCAAAATACCATCCACTTTTTTCAAAGAAATGGAACACATAATCCTAAAATTTGTATGGAACTAGAAAAGACCCAAATAGCTAAAGGAATGTTGAAAAAGAAAAGCAAAGCTGGTGGCATCACAATTCCAGACTTCAAGCTCTATTACAAAGCTGTCATCATCAAGACAGTATGGTACTGACACAAAAACAGACACATAGATCAGTGGAACAGAACAGAGAGCCCAGAAATGGACCCTCAACTCTACGGTCAACTAATCTTTGACAAGGCAGGAAAGAATGTCCAATGGAAAAAAGACAGTCTCTTCAACAAATGGTGTTGGGAAAATTGGACAGCCACATGCAGAAGAATGAAACTGGACCATTTCCTTACACCACACACAAAAATAGACTCCAAATGGTTGAAAGACCTCAATGTGAGACAAGAGCCCATCAAAATCCTAAAGGAGAACACAGGCAGCAACCTCTTCGACCTCAGCTGCAGCAACTTCTTCCTAGAAACATCACCAAAGGCAAGGGAAGAAGGGCAAAAATGAACTATTGCGACTTCATGAAGATAAAAAGCTTTTGCATAGCAAAAGAAACAGTCAACAAAACCAAAAGACAACGGACAGAATGGGAGAAGATATTTGCAAATGACATATCAGATAAAGGGCTTTACAGATCCAAAATCTATAAAGACCTTATCAAACTCAACACCCAAAGAACAAATGATCCAATCAAGAAATGGGCAGAAGACATAAACAGACATTTTTCCAAAAACCTCAATGAGATACCACCTCACACCAGTCAGAATGGCTAAAATTAACAAGTCAGGAAACAACAGATGTTGGCGAGGATGCGGAGAAAGGGGAACCCTCCTACACTGTTGGTGGGAATGCAAGCTGGTGTAGCCATTCTGGAAAACAGTATAGAGGTTCTTCAAAAAGTTGAAAATAGAGCTACCATACAATCCAGCAATTGCACTACTGGGTATTTATCCTAAAGATACAAATGTAGGGACCCGAAGGGGTACATGCACCCCGATGTTTATAGCAGCAATGTCCACAATAGCCAAACTGTGGAAAGAGCCAAGATGTCCATCAATAGATGAATGGATAAAGAGGTGGTATATATATACACAATGGAATATTATGCAGCTGTCAAAAGGAATGAAATCTTGCCATTTGCAATGACGTGGATGAAACTGGAGGGTATTATGCTGAGTGAAATAAGTCAATCAGAGACATGTATCATATGACCTCACCGATATGAGGAATTCTTAATCTCAGGAAACAAACTGAGGGTTGCTGGAGTGGTTGGGGGTGGGAGGGATGGGGTGGCTGGGTGATAGACATTGGGGAGATTATGTGCTATGGTGAGCGCTGTGAATTGTGTAAGACTGTTGAATCACAGACCTGTACCTCTGAAACAAATAATACGTTATATGTTAAAAAAAAAAAAAAAAGAATAAGATAGCAGGAGGGGAAGAATGAAGGGGGAGGAATTGGAGGAGGAGACAAACCATGAGAGACGATGGACTCTGAAAAACAAACTAAGAGTTCTAGAGGGGAGGGGCGTGGGGGATGGGTTAGCCTGGTGATGGGTATTAAAGAGGGCATGTTCTGCATGGAGCACTCACTGGGTGTTATACGCAAACAATGAATCATGGAACGCTACATCAAAAACTAATGATGTAATGTATGGTGATTAACATAACATAATAAAAAAAAAGAAAAAAGAAACCCCCCAAACAAACAAACAAACAAACAAACAAACAAACAAAACCCACAGCCTCCCATGATGATGCACGTCCACAGCAACTCTCTCAGAGCTTGATCCCAGGGCTGAAATGTTTCTCTTCCCTTTGTACTTCTAAAACTTTGAGCAGCCCCGTGTTCATGGGCATGCATCTACAGCTCCTAGATTCTGTCTGGGCTGCTCTAAAGCCCTTTCACTGGCTGCTACTGCTCTGGGAGTCTGTGCCTGGTGCCCAACATGGGACGCTTTTGCTCTCTGGTGTTATATCACCTTTCTGGTGCCAGCTTATGTGAGCTCCCTCCCCCTTCTGTTTCTCTTCCAATATCTGTCCACAGAATTATGACTCTGCCTTTCATACCTCGCGACCACCAGAGATTTTCTGGTCTAGAGATCCAGATATATATTCTTACATCTCAAGCTGATTTCATGCGTGTTCAGAATGGTTTGACAGATATCCAGCTAAATTCAGGGGACCGGTTGAAATGGGGTCTCCTACTCCTTCACCGTCTTGCCCTTGAAGAAGCTCCAGAGGAAGTGCATGACGCTAAGCATGGTGGCCCATGGGGCGCTGCACCAAGGTGTGCAAATCTGGGGCACTGGAGCCTGCTGGCAGGACAAGAGCCACGTTGCTGAGCCGGCACTCCCCTGTCATACACTTAATGACACTTAAAATGTTTTAATGACACTTAAAATTTCTCTGTCCTCCTAGGATTAGTGCACATCAAAAATCAGGGATGTTATAATCCATTATTTGCCCACTATTTATTGATCACCTACTCTAAACAGGGATTTTGCTAATTGCTGAGTATTCATTACTGAATAAGATAGGCACAATTTTTGTTTTCACAGAATTTATTGTCTAGTATGGGAAGAAGAACAATCATACTAAATAACTAATATAAGAAATTCATAAAAGTAGATGGGGTGCATATGGCCCTTTTTTTTCACTACATCTGTGTCTTTGGGGTAAATACCCAGTAGTGCAATTGCTGGGTCATAGGATAGTTCTATTTTTAAATTTTTGAGGAACCTCCACACTGCTTTCCAAAGTGGCTGTACCAACTTGCATTCCCACCAACAGTGTAAGAGGGTTTCCCTTTCTCCACAACCTTTCCAACATTTGTTGTTTCTTACCTTGTCCATTTTTGCCATTCTAACTGGTGTAAGGTGACATCTCAATGTGGTTTTGATTTGAATTTCCCTGATGGCTAATGATGATGAACATTTTTTCGTGTGTCTGTTGGCCATTTGTATGTCTTCTTTGAGAAGTGTCTGTTCATGTCTTCTGCCCACTTTTTGACTTGATTATTTGTTTTTTGAGTGTTGAGTTTGAGAAGTTCTTTATAGATCTTGGATACCAGCCCTTTATCTGTAGTGTCATTTGCAAATATCTTCTCCCATCCTGTGGGTTGTGTCTTTGTTTTGTTGACTGTTTCCTTTGCTGTGCAGAAGCTTTTTATCTTGATGAAGTCCCAAAAGTTCATTTTTGCTTTTGTTTCACTAGCTTTCAGAGATGTATCTTGAAAGAAGTTGCTGTGGGCGATGTCAAAGAGGTTACTGCCTATGTTCTCCTCTAGGATTTTGATGGATTCCTGCCTCACATTGAGGTCTTTCATCCACTTAGAGTTTATCTTTGTGAATGGTGTTAGAGAATGGTCGAGCTTCATTTTTCTGCATTTGGCTGTCCAATTTTCCCAGGACCATTTATTGAAGAGACTGTCTTTTTTCCATTGCATGTTTTTTCCTGCTTTGTCAAAGATGATTTGACCATAGAGTTGAGGGTCCATATCTGGGTTCTCTATTCTGTTCCATTGGTCTGTATGTCTGTTTTTGTGCCAGTACCATGCTGTCTTGGTGATCACAGCTTTGTAATATAGTTTGAAATCGGGCAACATGATGCCCCCAGCTTTGTTTTTCTTTTTCAACATTTCCTTGGCAATTCAGGGTCTTTTCTGATTCCATACAAATTTTAGGATTGTTTGTTCCAGCACTGTGAAAAATGTCATTGGAATTTTGATCAGGATGCACCCATATGCACCCCAATGTTCATAGCAGCAATGTCTGCAATAGCCAAACTGTGGAAAGAGCCAAGATGTCCTTCAACAGATGAATGGATAAAGAAGATGTGGTCCATATATACAGTGGAATATTACTCAGCCATCAGAAAGGATGAATACCCACCATTTGCATTGACATGGATGGAACTGGAGGGGATTATGCTGAGTTAAATAAATCCATCAGAGAATGACAATTATCATATGGTCTCACTCATATGTGGTACATAAGGAATAGCACAGACGACCACAGGGGAAGGGAGGGAAAAATGAGTGGGAAGAAATCAGAAAGGGAGACAAACCAAGAGAGACTCTGGACTCTGAGAAACAAACTGAGGGTTACTGAAGGGAGGGGGGTGGAAGGATGGGGTAATAAGGTGATGGGTATTAAGAAGGGCATGTGTTGTGATAAGCACTGGGTGTTATACACAACTAATGATCCACTGAGCACCACATCAAAAACTAGTACTGTATGCTGGCTAAGTGAACATAATAAAAAAATAAAATTATGTTCTAATAAACTTTAAAAAATAAATTCAAGTTTGTTAATGTAGAGTGTAATATTAGTTTAGGTGTACAATATAGTGAATCAACACTTCCATACAACACCTAATGCTCTTCACAACAAGAGCATCCCTACTCCCCATCACATATTTAACTCACCCCCACTCTAAGGTTAAGTGTCTGTTTCTTGGTTTGCCCCCTCTCTCTCTTTTTGTGTCCCTTTGTTCATTTGTTTTATTTCTTAAAGTGCATGTATGAGTGAAATTATATGGTATTTGTCTTTCTGTGAGTGACTTTTTCACTTAGAATAATACTTTGTAGCTCCATTCATGTTGTTGCAAATGGTGAGATTCCATTCCCTTTTCTTTTGTTATGATCCTGTTCTTTTTAATGGCTGAATAATATTCCATTGTATATGTATATACCATATCTTATGCATTCCTGAGGGAAATGTAAATCAAAACTAAAATGAGATGGCTTTGGCACAAAAAGAGACACATGGGTCATAGAATACAGAACCCAGAAATGGACCTGCAACTCTATGGTCAACTAATCATTGACAAAGTAGGAAAGAAGATCCAACGGAAAAAAGACAGTCTCTTCAACAAATGGTGTTGGTAAAACTGGACAGCCATGTGCAAAAGAATGAAACTGGACCATTTTCTTACACCATACACAAAAACAAATTCAAAGTGGGTGAAAGACCTAAATGTGAGACAGGAATCCATCAAAATCCCAGAGAAGAACACAGTCAGCAACCTCTATGACCTTGGCTATAGTATCTTCTTACTACACACATCACACAGGCAAGGGAAACAAAAGCAAAAATGAACTACTGGGACTTCATCAAAATAAAAAGCTTCTGCACAGCCAAGGAAACAATCAACAAAACTAAAAGGCAACCTATGGAATGGGAGAAGATATTTGCAAATGACATATCAGATAAAGGGCTAGTATCCAAAATCTATAAAGAACTTCTCAAACTCAACACCCAAAAAATAAAAAATGCAATCAAGAAATTGATTGGCAGAAGACATGAACAGACACTTCTCCAAGAAGACATACAAATGGCCAATAGACATGTGAAAAAATGCTCCACATCACTCGGCATCAGGGAAATACAAATCAAAACCACAATGAGATATGATCTCACACCTATCAGAATGGCTAAAATTAATAACTCAGGAAACAACAGATGTTGGTGAGGGTGCAGAGAAATGGGAACCCTCCTACACTGTTGGTGTGAATGCAAGCTGACACAGCCACTGTGGAAAACAGTATGGAGGTTCCTCAGAAACTTAAAAATGGAGATACCCTATGACCCAGCAATTGCACTACTTAGTATTTATCCAAAAGATACAAACATAATGATTGGAAGGGGCCCAAACACCCCAATGTTTATAGCAGCAATGTACACAACAGCTAAAATATGGAAAGAGCCCAGATGCTGACTGACAGATGAATAGATAAAGAAGAGGTGGCATATATATACAATGGAATATTACTTAGCCATCAAAAAATTGAAATCTTGTCATTTGCAATGATGTGGATGGAACCAGAGGGTATTAAGCTAAGTGAAATAAGTTAGAGAAAGACAAATATCATATGATTTCACTCACATGTGGAATTTAAGAAACAAAACAGATGAACATAGGGGAAGGAAAGGAAAAATAAGATAAAACCAGAGAAGGAGGCAAACCATAAGAGACTTTTAACTATAGGAAACAAACTGAGGGTTGCTGTAGGGGAAGTGGGTGGGGGGATGGAGTAACTTGGTGATGGGCATTAAGGAGGGCACTTGATGTTATGACCACTGGGTGTTGTATACAACTGATGATTCACTAAATTCTACCCCCGACACTAATAATACACTGTTAACTAACTTGAATTTAAATAAAATCTTGAAAACAAACAAAAAACCCAAAAAATAAAAACAAACAAAAAACCTACAATGAGATATCACCTCACACGTGTGAGAATGGCTGAAACCAACAACACAAGAAACAAAAAGTGTTCGTGAGACTATGGAGAAAAGGGAACCCTCCTGCCCTGTTGATGACTATATTTTCTAAAGTGTATTGTAGATCATTGAGAGGAGTGCATATGGGTAGATTGGGTAATCAGCAGATCTAGTTAAAGGATGATGGTACTAGGAGTGTGAAGAAGGAAACAATGGAGAGATGGGAGGTACCAAAGAGAAATCATTGTTATGTCTTGGTAATTGTTTTGATATGGAAAGCTATGGACGTCATGGTGTAAGATATGGCTCATTGTTTCTGATCTGCAACCATAAGTAACAGGTGAGTGCCTTCATTAAAATAGGGAGTTTAGAGGAGGGTTTTGTATCATGAAGGAAGAGCAGGTGGTTGGCTTGAATGTGTTGGGTTTCAAATGCTTACCATATACTCAAGAAGAAGACAATTTTTAAAAGACATCTGATGAGGCATATAATTGTTTTCATTTGTTTTTGCATCTTAAATTTCTTACTAATTTTTCTGAGAAAAGCAACTTTTTAAGCACCATATTTTTAAAGTTGTTCCTTTTCCCATTTATTTGAAATGCTGTATTTAGTAAATGCATGAAAATTATTTAAGAGCCATATTCTGTACTTAAGTTTTTAGTTACTTTCTACTGATGCTGTCACCTTCTATGCTGCAATTATCCTGCTTTGCTAACTGGATACAACCACATTTCTCAGTTGACATCTCCAGCCTCATTTTGTGTGTGTTTTGTACTTTATATTGTAATCATATTAAACTCCTTGTAATTTAATATGAAAATATTAAATATAATATGAAATACTGAGAAGCTTTGTTTTGTAATCCTTTCTCTGTTGCCTGAATGTTGCCTCATCTATGTCCATACATTGCTAACTGCAAATAATCATTTAAGTGTCTGAGTTTAAGGGTCATTTCCTCCAGATACTAGAGTATTTCTTCAGTAGGGGAATTGTTGACTACTTTTCTTCTGGTCTACAGCTATCTAATTTAGAGGAGGTGCTGCATGTTTGGGGCAGAACTTGAGACAATAAGGATTTTCCAAAAGGAGAAAGAGGAGAAATTCTATCCCTGGGGAATAAAAGGATGAATTAAACATAGGGCAAGAAATGAAACTTAGCTGACATTTCAAGTCTCTAACATGAGATGTGCACACCTAACTAGTTTAAGTCTGCTAGATTAGAGGCAGATACTACACGTTTTAAGCAGTTCAGGAAGGAGCACAGGATGCAGGTATCAAGGGGTGTGAAGGTGAAGTGACTGAAGGCTTGGGTGCTGATGGGAATTTTTTGCCTTGAGATCATGGGCTATTTAATGATAAAGATGTGGGGGGCACCTGGGTGGCTCAATCGGTTAAGCATCTGCCTTCAGCTCAGGTCATGATCCTGGAGTCCCAGGATCGAACCCCACATCTGGCTCCCTGCTCAGCAGGGAGTCTGCTTCTCCCTCTGCTCCTCCTCTGGGCTGGTGTTCTCTCTCTCTCTCTCTCCCCCCCACCCCCACACAACACTTCATAAATAATAAATAAATAAATAAATAACTTTGAAAAATGATAAAGATGTGGAAATCCCAAACTAAGATGGTAGACAAGATGGTTGGTACTAGAACAAATAATATATAAATAGGAAGGTAAATCATCCAAGTGTCCTCAAGGAACAAAGTCCATTGAGCAAAGCAAAGAAAGAAAGTAAAGAAGTTTTTAATTTAGGTAAGATATCTTATGGTCTCAGCATTGCTTCCTGAAAAGAGGAAGACGTTTCTAACTGTTGGTAGAATTCAGTGAAGTCATAAGAGCTTGGAAAATAGGAAAATCAGTTCAAACTTTATTACCATCTTTAAGGATAGAGGCTCAGAAGATTCTCATCGCAATGGAGTACTTATTTCTTGTAGAAAAAGATTCTTGGCATCACCCTCTTGAAGGCCTCCTTCATATCTTTATTTCTAAGGCTATAGATGAGGGGATTCAACATGGGTGTGATGATCCCATGGAAGAGGGAAACCATCTTTCCCCAGTCCTTAGAGGTGGATGAAGGTGGTTGCAGGTACATGTATATTCCTGTTCCAAAAAAGAGAGACACCACAACCATATGGGACCCACATGTACCAAAAGCTTTTTTTTGTCCTTCTTTTGACCTGATTCTCAATACTGCATGAGCTATGAAGCAATGGGAAATGAGGATCAATGTCACTGGAATTAGCAGACTTAATACACTAAAGAAAAAGAGCTCAGCCTCGATAGGCTTTGTGTCAGCACATGATAACTTGAGAAGGGCAGGCTCCTCACAGAAAAAGTGATCCACTTCTTGGTGAACACAGCGTGGCATGTTAAGGGTCAAGGAAGACTGCAACACTGAATTACTGAAGCCAGTGAGCCACGAGAAGGCTACCACCCTTAAGCAGAACCAATGATTCATTATGACTATGTAGTGCAGGGGTCTGCAAACCGCCACGTATCTGTCAAATGACATGACAGCCAGGAGAAGACACTCAGTAGCACCCAGGGCCAGGAAGATAATGAGCTGGGCCACACAGCCACCATAGCTGATGGTCTTTTTGTTGCGACAAATATTTATCAACATATGAGGGACCGTGCTTGTGGTATAGCACAGGTCTAAGATGGAGAGATTAGTGAGAAAGAAATACATGGGTGTGTGAAGTTTGGGTTCCAGAATGCACACCATCATGATGGACACATTGCCAAAGACAGTGATTGTGTATGATATTAATAGGAGCACAAACAGAGGCATTTGTAGCCAGGGCTTGTCTGAGAAGCCAAGTAGTATAAACTCTCTTGGGGAGCTCTCGTTAGCACAACTATGATGACTCACTTATGTTTCATTCCTAAAAAATATAAAATAGAAAAGTAATCAATAGATAATTATTGAATACTCTATTGGAACTGAACTAATTTTGATTATTATAATGAATAATTAAACAAATATAATTTATAGCCAATTAAAGGGAACCCTGGTGAAATACAATATGATTCTTTTAGATTAGAAAGTAGTTCTGTTTTTTAGTAGTTATGTTTGATTTACTTTATGAGGTAGATCATTACTTTTAAATGACAAAGTATATAAACATATGCAGAGAGCACAGACAATTGTAAGTGCTCAAGATATTTCAGTTCTCCCTTTTCTTATGTGTGTACAAAAAATCTTCTGGTGATTTTTTAGAGTATTTTTCCTCTCTTAAATGACATGTATGCATGTCTATTCTCACAAAGAGCTACCATGGGTCCTAGACGCTTTGATCCAAGGTAGTAAAATTATGGCTGATGTGATTTGTAGTGTTAACCACAGGTGAGAACTTCCCCCATCTTTACACATTTTTTTAAAGTTTTTATTTAATTCCCGTTAGTTAACATACAGTGTAATATTAGTTTCAGGTGTACAATCTAGTGATTGGACACTTCCATACACTACCCAGTGCCCATCAGGACAAGTGCATTCCTTCATCCCCATCACCTGTTTAACCTCATAATCTAATCACTGCTTGACTGACATGTGACAGATACTGACAAACAGATGTGATCTACATTTTATTGCTACTGTGACTCAGTGACCATAAATAACCTGCATACCCAGTAGTGGTGAGGCCAGGACTTAAGGGCAATTCCTTTTTCTATACCATATCTCCCCCCAAGTATACAGAGAATGTAGCAAGATTGACTACAGACCACACAGCAGTGCTTATACGTGAAAACAGAACACCAAGAATCAAGTTATCAAGTTAATTTTCCTCAGTCTGTGGAAGTTATCAGGTAAATGATACAACCCAAGTATATCTAAGTTTCTTCAATCCACTTTGTGTTTTTAAATGCAGGTCATTAATAGGGCTTACACCATTTGAATTTACAAGCACAAAAATAGTGAGTGCTGCTAGACAGAGGGTGGAGCACTGAAGAAAGAGGGTAGCGTGACAAAGACAGACCTACCTTCCATGGGGGTAGAATGGCTTTTCCAGAGGGACAAGAATAGGCCACTGTACACCCGCACCAGTGTGAGGAGAGATGGCTCTAAGAACTTTAACCCCTTCCAGGGCACCTGGGTGGCTCAGTCAGCTAAACACCGGACTCTTGATTTCAGCTCAGGTCATGATCTCAGAGTTGTGAGATCGAGCTCCATGAAGTGCCTGCTTAGGATTCTCTCCCTCTGCTCCTCCCCCCTGTTTGTGCACACACTCTGTCTCTCGTAAAAAATTTAGAAGATGTTTTTAACCCCTTCCACTACATGTGTGTTCAATTTCAGCATTCTAGCAACACATATACATTATTCCTTGATAAATAACAGCAATACACCTTCAGTTGAAAAATGCAAGAGGATATGAGATTTGACTGTTGTTGGTATACATGTAAATTTAAATTTTTCACAAGAAAAATGATGATACATAAAGACAAAAGATAAGTGTCAGATGACAAATGTGCAGTGTTTATGTCAAAAATGGTTACTATCTTAAAACATAAAGAATTATTACATAGGGGTACCTCAATGGCTCAGTCAGTTAAGTGCTTGTCTTCAGCTCAGGTCATGATCCCAGGGTCCTGGGATTGAGCCTTGTGTGGGGCTCCTTGCTCAATGGCAAACCTGCTTTTCCCTCTCCCTTTGCCCCTCCTTGTGCTGGTATTTTCTCTCTGTCCCTCTCTCAAATAAATAAATAAAATCTTTAAAAAAAGAATTATTACATAATAATTATGAGACAAAAAATTCCAATTAAAAGTGAGCAATTGACATAAATAAACAACTTGGGGAAGAAAAAATATGAAGCCAAATTGGAAATAGAAAAGATATACAACTTTTCTGTCATTAAAAAAACACAAATTAAAATGACAAGGAAATATCACATTATCAATTCATTTGGTAATGGTAGAAAAAATAACCTTTAAAAGTTAGCTGTTAAGAATACAGCCTCTGGATCTACCACATGCCCACATTTCATTTCTGAGCTGTGGGATCCAGAGCACACTGGTGAACATCCTTTTGCCACATTTAGAACAAATCTCTGCACTGATAATAAGAGTTACTATGAAGCTCAAATGAGGCTGTGCACACATCTGAAGTCATGAGTTCCTGAGACAGCAAGCATTCAGTTAGTGTGAGCTACTCATCACTTAGATATCAATCATTAGTACTAATCATTAACATAATAATGGAACATTATCTCTGCTTGGCATGTACATCAGAAGACAGATGACCAAATTTACTGTTGGTGGTGCCAACACTAATTGTAAGTTTATATTATAATGTGAAATGATTAAATATATATGTCACTTTTTCTTTGCTTCTAGCATTATACTGAGAACATAGTTTCTAGTAAATGGAAGTCAAATCAATAGTAGGAGTTACTGGGTTATCTGAAGGGTGTGGGCCATAAGAGGACTCTACTCAGCATCTGTATTTTCTTTCTTTTTTTAATTTTATTTTATTATGTTATGTTAATCACATACAATACATCATTAGTTTTTGATGTGGGGAATTTTCTTCTATTTTTTCACATCTTCTGCTCTCCCCACGTTTTGTATGGCAGTGGGGTCCACTCATTCTGAATCCTCTTTTCTGTTGTCAGAAAACTGGACTCATCTCTTGACAAGCACACATTCATTTCACTATCATCTTACCTCTCTCCTATTTATATATCCTGCACTAATAAAAAGAAACCTTAAATACCACTATTTAATGTTTTGCTTAAAAACATCCCACTGACAGTTTTAATGTACGGAGATATGATGGTCAAATGTGCATTCTAAAAGGTGAAATGATAACCAGGGTGGTTTGAATCACTGAAAATACTTGACATCTATTTTAAGATTCCTGGGAAACAAACTGAACACTGATTATTTAACCAGAGGCAAGAACGTGGGTGAGGTGACCAAGGGACAGAATTCCCTGCTTCAGCCATTACTCACCTTTCTTCCAAATGTCAGAGAGATACCTGTGCCTTTCTGTGTGCCATGTTTCTGAGGCATGGTCGACAAATGCAATGCCTTTCTGAGCTCTCAACCTTTGTAACATTCTTATTCAGTGACCTTTTGCCCACAGATAAAATTGACATTAGCATGTAACCTGGGCTGCATTACGAACATGCAATATGAGAAAAGTCCTTACAATGAAATAAAAGTGAGTTATAGATATGTCTTCAGTCAGTGGGGCATGTTTGATTGACTTTGACTCTGCTCACCAGGTTCCTAAGTTTACAGAGAGAAGCTGATTTTTATAGATACTAGCTACATTGGTGGAGGCATGGAGATAGAGTGTCCCTTTAAGAAAGGGCTAACTATTCCTACATGGGTGTCCTCTCTCTTAGCCCTAGGGATTCCAGAGTCCCTCAAGTTTAATTGGTCATTGTGTCCAGAGAGGAAATAATGAGCTCTATTCCCAACTGCGCTGGCAGGGTAACACAGACACATAGGTGGTTCACAAACATTAAAGCCAGTGGGAAGACAATAGTCATGAAACATAAACCATGAAAGATGAGTTTGGAGGTGTTTACTCAGGAGAGCACAAGGGTAAATGGACTTATAGCCCAAATTCCTTTTAAATGGTCTCATGGTCAAAGAGTAAGTCCACTCAAAGTGTATATAGAAAAAAGTATTCCTGTTGTTCAGTGATGAATATGAATACATTTAGTCTATACCTGTTAGTGATATACAGCTTAAATAACTATATCAAATAAACCCACAATATGTAAATTATCACTTAGACTTTTAAGGTCAGTGTGAATCCATCAAGGCAGAACTAGCAGAAATGATGTGGGATTACAATAAGACTAAGATAAGTTAAATTTGAAGATAAGTTGATTTGTGCAATTTATAACTTAATATGTGCTCACCTAAGATTTGAGTATAATAAAGAAAACTGTCTTTAAAAAAAAAGGGCGCCTGGGTGGCTCAGTTGGTTAAGCGACTGCCTTCAGCTCAGGTCATGATCCTGGAGTCCCTGGATCGAGTCCCGCATCGGGCTCCCAGCTCGGCGGGGAGTCTGCTTCTCCCTCTGACCCTCCCCCCCTCTCATGTGCTCTCTCTCATTCTCTCTCTCTCAAATAAATAAATAAAATCTTTAAAAAAAAAAAAGAAAACTGAAATTTGAATTGAGCTCCAGTTCAGATATACTCTCAGGAAAATCATTGGATGGGATTTTAATATATTTATTTTCACTTATTTTTCTTTTGTGTATAATGCATTTTTATAAATTATAAAATCATACATATAGAATATAATCATTATTTAAATTATAAGATTTTTTCTTTTTTTAAATTTTAATTTTAGTATAGTTAACAGAGTTATATTCACTTCAGGTTTACAATATAGTGATGCAACGATTTCATATGTTACTCAGTGCTCACCAAGATAGGTGTACTCTTAATCCCCTTCGTCTATTTCCACCCATCCCCCCACCCATTTTCCCACTGGTAACCATCAGTTTGTTCTCTATAATTAAGAGTCTGGTTTTTTGGTTTGTTTCCTTTTTTTCCCTTTGTTCATTTACTTTGTTTCTTAAATTTCACATATGAGTGAAATCACATGGTATTTGTCTTTCTCTGGCTTACTTCTCTTAGTATTATACCCTCTAAATGTACCCATATTGTTGAAATGGCAAGATTTCATTTTTTATGGCTGAATAATATTCCATTATATTTATATACCACCTCTTCTCTATCCATTCACTTATTGATGGGCATTTAGGTTGCTTTCATAATTTGGGTATTGTAAATAATGCTGTGATAACTATAGAGATGCATCCCTTCAAATTAGTGATTTTGTATCCTTTGGATAAATATCCAGTAGTGAAATTCCTGGATCATAGGGCACTTCTATTTTCAATATTTTGAGGAACCTCCATATTGTTTTCCACAGTGGCTATACCAGTTTGCATTCTCACCAACAGTGTACGAGGATTCCTTTTTCTCCACATCCTTGCCAATACTTGTTGCTTTTAGTGTTTTTGATTTTAGTCATTCTGATAGGTATGAGGTTTTGATTTGCATTTCCTTGATAATGCGTGATATTGGTTATCATTTCATGTGTCTGTTGGACATGTGTATATCTTCTTTGGAGAAATGTCTGTTCATGTCCTCTGCCCAATTTTATTATTCTATTATTATTTTTAAAGATTTTATTTATTTGACAGAAAGAGAGACAGCGAGAGCAGGAACACAAGCAGGGGGAGTGGGAGAGGAAGAAGCAGGCTTCCCAGTGAGCAGGGAGCCCGATACAGGGCTTGATCCCAGGATCCCAGGATCATGACCTGAGCTGAAGACAGACGCTTAACGAATGAGCCACCCAGGTGCCCCTCTCTGCCCATTTTTAATTGAATTATTTGCTTTCTTGAAATTGAGTTGTACAAGTTCTTTTTTAAAAATATTTTGTTTATTTGAGAGACAGAGTGAGCGAGCAAGCGAGTGAAAGAGAGAGAGCACAAGCTGGGGGGAAGGCAGAGGGAGAGAGAGAAGCAGGCTCCCCGCTGAGCAGGGAATTCCTATGTGGGGCTCCATCCCAGGACCCTGGGATCATGACCTGAGCCAAAGGCAGACACTTAACCAACTGAGCCACCCAGGCACCTCAAGGTGTATAAGTTATTTATATATTTTGGATGTTAACCCTTTATTAGATATGTCATTTGCAAATAACTTCTCCCACTCAGTAGACTGTCTTTAGTTTTGTTGGTTGTTTCCTTCACTGTGCAGAAGCTTTTCATTTTGATGATGTCCCAATAGTTTATTTTTGCTTTTATTTCCTTGCTTCAGTAGACATATCTAAAAAAAAAAAAAGTTATGGCCAATGTCCAAGAAATTACTGCCAGTTCTCTCTTCTAAGATTTTTATGGTTTCAGGCCAAAATGTAGGTCTTTAATCTATTTTGAGTTTATTTTTTGTGTAGGGCATAAGAAAGTGGTCCAGTTTCATTCTTCTCCTGTTTTGCAAACAGGGTTTGTTGGAGAGGCTGTCATTTTTCCATTGCATATTCTTGCCTCCCATGACAAAGAAAATTGACCATATAATTGTGGGTTTATTTCTGGGCTTTCTATTATATTCCATTGATCTGTCTATTTTTGTGCCAGTACTATACTGTTTTGATTACTACAGTTCAGTAATATAACTTGAAGTCTGGAATCATGATGCCTCCAGTTTTGTTTTTCTTTTTCAAGATTCCTTTGGCTATTCAGAGTCTTGTGTGGTTCCATACAAATTTTAGGATAGTTTGTTCTAGTTCTGTGAAAATTAATGTTATCTTTAATTTTTTCTTCAGGTTATAAATCTGGCAATTTCTATTACTATTATTGTTAATTATAATTTTCAGTTAGCCAACATATATACTACATTATTAGTTTTTGATGTAGTGTTCAGTTATTCATTAGTTGTGTATAACGCCCAGTGCTCATCACATAACATGCCCTCCTTAACCCCTATCATCTGTTTACCCCATCCCCCCAACCCCCTCTTTCTGTAACCCTCAGTTTGTTTCCCAGAGTCCAGAGTCTCTCATGGTTTGTCTCCCTCTCTGATTTCTCCCATTCAGTTTTCCCTCCCTTCCACTGTGGTCCTCTGAACTATTACTTCTGTTCCATATATGCATGAAACCATAAGATAATTGTCTTTCTCTGCTTGACTTATTTCACTTAGCATAATCCCCTCCAGTTTCCTCCATACTGATGCAAATGGTAGGTTTTAATCCTTTCTGATGGATGAGTAATATTTCATTGTGTAAATTAACTACATCTTCTTTATCCATTCATCTGTTGAAGGACATAACATTGCTGTTATGAACACTGGGGTGCATGTGCCCCTTCTTTACACTACATCCGTATCTTTGGGGCAAATATCTAGTAGTGCAATTGCTGGGTCATAGGGTAGCCCCATTTATAACCTCTTGAGGAACCTCCATACTGTTTTCCAGAGTGGCTGTACCAGCTTGCATTCCCACCAACAGTGTAAGAGGGTTCCCCTTTCTCCACATACTCACCAACATGTATTGTTCCCTGTCTTGTTAATTATAGCCATTCTAACTGGTGTAAGGTGGTATCTCATTGTGGTTTTGATTTGGATTTCCCTGATGCCGAGTGATGTTGAACATTTTTTCTTGTGTCCATTAGCCATTTGTATGTCTTCTTTGGAGAAGTGTCTGTTCATGCCTTCTGCCCATTTTTTGACTTAATTATTTGGTTTTTTGGGTGTTGAGTTTGAGAAGTTCTTTATAGATCTTGGATACCAGCCCTTTATCTGTAATTTCATTTGCAAATATCTTCTCTTATTCTGTAGATGCCTCTTTGTTTTACTGACTGTTTCCTTTGCTGTACAAAAACTTTTTATCTTTTTTTTTAAAGACTTTATTTGAGAAAGAGAGAATGAGAGACAGAGAGCATGAGAGGGAAGAGGGTCAGAGGGAGAAGCAGGCTCCCCGTTGAGCAGGGAGCCAGATATGGGACTCAATCCCAGGACTCCACGATCATGACCTGAGCCAAAGGCAGTCGCTTAACCAACTGAGCCACCCAGGCACCCTAAAAGCTTTTTATCTTGATAAAGTCCCAAAAGTTCATTTTCGATTTTGTTTCCCTTGCCTTTGGAGACTTGTCTTGAAAGAAGTTGTTGTGGCCAGCACAGCAGTCAAAGAGGTTACTGCCTATGTTCTCCTCTAGGATTTTGATGGCTTCCTGTCTCACACTGAGGTCTTTCATCCATTTTGAGTGTATCTTTGTGTATAGTGTAAGGGAATGGTTGAGTTCCATTCTTCTGCATGTGGCTGTCCAATTTTCCCAACACCATTTGTTGAAGAGACTTTTTTTCCATTGGACATTCTTTCCTGCTTTGTCAAAGATTAGTTGACCATAGAGTTGAGGGTCCATTTTTGCACTCTCTATTCTGTTCCATTGATCTATGTGTCTGTTTTTGTGTCAGTACCAACTGTCTTGATGATGACAGCTTTGTAATAGAGCTTGAAGTCCAGAATTGTGATGCCACCAGCTTTGCTTTTCTTTTTCAACATTCCCCTGGCTATTCGAGGTCTTTTCTGGTTCCATACAAATTTTAGGATTATTCCATCTCTGTGAAAAATGTCAATGATATTTTGATAGAGATAGCATTGAATGTGTAGATTGCTCTAGGTAGCATAGACATTTTAACAATGTTTATTCTTCCAATCCACAAGTATGGAATGTTTTCCATCTCTTTGTGACTTCTTCAATTTCTTTCATAAGTGTTCTGAATTCCTAGAGTATAGATCTTTTACTTCTTTGGTTAGGTTTATTCCGAGGTATCTTAAGGTTTTTGGTGCTATTGTAAATGGAATTGATTCCTTAATTTCTCTTTCTTCTGTCTCATTGTTAGTGTATAGAAATGTAACTGATTTCTGTCCATTGATTTTGTATCCTGCCACGTTCCTGAGTTGCTGTCTAAGTTCTAGTAATTTGGAGGTGGAGTCTTTGGGGTTTTCCACATAAAGGAACATGTCATCTGTGAAGAGAGAGCGTTTGACTTCTTCTTTGCTGATTTGAATGCCTTTTATTTCTTTTTGTTGTCTGATTGCTGAGGCTAGGACTTCTAGTACTATGTTGAACAATAATGGTGAGAGTGGGCATTTATGTCATGTTCCTGTGAGAATGATATTCGCTGTGTGCTTTTCATAGATGGTTTTTATGAAATTGAGGTATATTCCCTCTATTCCTACACTCTGAGGAGTTTTAATCAGGAAAGGATGCTGTATTTTGTCAAATGATTTTTCTGCATCAATTGAGAGGACCATATGGTTCTTCTGTCTCCTCTTTTTAATGTATTCTATCACATTGATTGATTCGTGAATGTTGAACCACTCTTGCATCCCAGGGATCAATCCCACTTGGTCATGATCGATAATCCTTTTAATGTACTATTGGATCATATTATCTAGGATTTTGTTGAGAATCTTGGCACCCATATTCATCTGATATTGGTCTGAAATTCTCCTTTTTGATGAGGTCTTTGCCTGGTTTGGGCATCAAGGTAATGCTGGCCTCATAGAATGAGTCTGGAAGTTTTCCTCCTGTTTCTATTTTTTGAAACAGCTTCAGGAGAATATATCCTGCCACTTTACTGAATTCCTGTATGAGTTCTGGCAGTTTTGGGGTGGAGTCTTTTGGGTTTTCCACATAAAGAATCATATCACCTGCAAAGAGTGAGAGTTTGACTTCTTCTTTGCCGATTTGGATGTCTTATTTCTTTTTGTTGTCTGATTGCTGTGGCTAGGACTTCTAATACTATGGTGAATAACAGTGGTGATAGTGGACACCCCTGCCGTTTCCTGACCTTAGGGGAAAAGCTCTCAGTTTTTCCCCATTGAGAATGATATTCGCTGTAGGTTTTTCATAGATGACTTTTATGATATTGAGGTATGTACCCTCTATCCCTATACTCTGAAGAGTTTTGATCAAGAAAGGATGCTGTACTTTGTCAAATGCTTTTTCTGCATCTATTGAGAGGATCATATGGTTCTTGTTCTTTCTTTTATTAATGTATTATATCCCATTGATTGATTTCAAAGCCCACATTCTATAGCTGACCCTTAAATAATACAGGGGTTAAGGGTGCCCCCCTGCAGCTGAAAATCCATTGTAATTTTTTGTTTAAATTATTGATTTTTTATTGAAGTATAGTTGATATACAGTATTATATTTTTTTCAGATGTACAATATAGTGAGTGATTTAACATTTCGATACATTACTCAAGGCTCACCTTGGTAAGTATAGTCACTACCTGTCCCTGTACATTACTACAATATTTTGGTTATATTCCTTACGTTGTACTTTTCATTCCTCACAACATTTATTTTATAACTGGGACCTTGTACCTCTTAATCCCCGTCACCTATTTCACCCACCCTTCTCCCTCAGACAACTACCAGTTTGTTTTCTGTATTTAAATCTGTTTTTCTTTATTTGTTTATTTGTTTTGATTTTTAGATTCCACATATAATTAACACATGATATTTATAGCCAAATAACATTTTTATAAATTATATGTATTTATGTAATCCGTATATACATACTTTTGGCATCATTTTCCTACTATTAAATGTTTGCATTTTCTGAATTTGTCAGTTTATACTATAGATCATTCAGAACAAAATTCTTTCAATATCTTACCTTCTTCAGATTGTTTATCAGAATGGAATTAGTGGATTAAAAAGTATTAGTATATGCAGCACTCATTCCTAATTAGCTTCGAAAAGAATGCAACTGGTTGGACATTAATTATCATAGAAATGTAATTTTAGAGGAAGGTTATGGAAGAGAAATGTAGAAGCAGAAGCCCTATAAGGCACCAAAGAAACATATATATCTGTTTTTCCTATATTGGTTTCTTTTATGTTCTGTCCATTTTAATACTGAATATTGAAATATCCTCATAGTTATAAAGTCACTTTTATTTTCTTATGTTCTTATTTTACAGTGCCAAGGACTCATGAGTGGTAGCCCTCATCACATCTCCATCTGTGTCACTGGTCTGTCTCCTAAAAACCTAGATAGATTTTGAATGATGACAACAGATCACCACAACTCATGCAAGTAGTAGCCCAGTTGAATAAGCTGGCCTAGATGTGTGTCCTTGATAGAACATATTAACATGGTGAAGGGTGTTTGATGTGCAGGGCTTGATTTGGTGACTAATCCTTTTCATCTTTATCAAGAAAGATGGTCAGGGGCACCTGGGTGGCTCAGTCAGTTAGGCATCTGCCAACAGCTCAGGTCATGATCCTGGGGTCCTGGGATCGAGCCCACCATTGGGCTCCCTGCTCAACGGGGAGTCTTCTACTTCCTCTCCCTTTGCCCCTCCCCCCGCTTGTGCACTCTCTCTCTCTATCAAATAAATAAAGTCTTTTTTTTTTTTTTTAAAGATGGTCAATACCTAGTAGTGCAATTGCTGGGTCATAGGGTAGCTCTGTTTTTAACTTTTTGAGGAAACTCCACACTGTTTTCCAAAGTGGCTGTACCAACTTGCATTCCCACCAACAGTGTAAGAGGGTTCCCCTTTCTCCACAACCTCTCCAACATTTGTTGTTTCTTGTCTTGTCAATTCTTGCCATTCTAACTGGAGTAAGGTGGTATCTCAATGTGGTTTTGATTTGAATTTCCCTGATGGCTAGTGATGATGAACATTTTTTCATGTGTCTGTTAGCCATTTGTTTTTTAATTTAATTTAATTTATTTTATTTTATTTTATTATGTTATGTTAGTCACCATACAATACATCATTAGTTTTTGTTGTAGTGATCCATGATTCATTGTTTTTGTATAACACCTAGTGCTCCATGCAGTACATGCCCTCCTAATACCCATCACCAGGCTAAACAATCTCCCCACCCACCCACCCCCAAAACCCTCAGTTTGTTTCTCGGAGTCCATAGTCTCTCATGGTTCATCTCCCCCTCTGATTTCCCCCCCTTCATTTTTCCCATCCTTCTCCTAATGTCCTCCATGCTATTCCTTATGTTCCACAAATAAGTGAAACCATATGATAATTGACTTTCTCTGCTTGACTTATTTCACTTAGCATAATCTCCTCCAGTCTGTTAGCCATTTGTATGTCTTCTTTTGAGAAGTGTCTATTCATGTCTTCTGCCCAGTTTTTGACTTATTTGTTTTTTGGGTGCTGAGTTTGAGAAGTTCTTTACAGATCTTGGATACCAGCCCTTTATCTGTAGTGTCATTTGCAAATATCTTCTACTATTCTGTGGGTTGCCTCTTTGTTTTGTTGACTGTTTCCTTTGCTGTGCAGAGCTTTTTATCTTGATGAAGTCCCAAAGTTCATTTCCACTTTTGTTTCCCTTGCCTTTGGAGATGTGTTTTGAAAGAAGTTGCTGTGGCCAAGGTTGAAAAGGTTACTGCCTATGTTCTCCTCTAGGATTTTGATGGATTCCTGTCTCACATTGTTTTTCATCCGCTTTGAGTTTATCTTTGTGTATGGTGTAAGAGAATGGTCGAGTTTCATTCTTCTGTATATAGCTGTCCAATTTTTCCAGCATGATTTATTGAAGAGACTGTCTTTTTTCCATTGCATGTTTTTTCCTGCTTTGTCAAAGATTATTTGATCATAGAGTTGAGGGTCCATATCTGGATTCTCTATTCTGTTCCATTGGTCTATATGTCTGTTTTTCTGCCAGTACCATGCTATCTTGGAGCTTTGTAATATAGCTTGAAATCAGGCAACATTATGTCCCCAGCCTTGTTTCTTTCTTTCTTTTTTAAATTTTATTATGTTATGTTAGTCACCATACAATACATCATTAGTTTTTGATGTGGTGATCCACGATCCATTGTTTTAGTATAACACCTAGTGCTCCATGCAGTACGTGCCCTCCTTAATACCCATTTCTTTGGCAATTTGGGATCTTCTCTGGTTCCATACAAATTTTAGAATTGTTTGTTCCAGCACTTTGAAAAGATACAGATGTAGTGAAAAGAAGGGCCATATGCACCCCAATGTTCATAGCAGCAATGTCCACAATAGCCAAACTGTGGAAAGAGCCGAGATGCCCTTCAACAGATGAAAGGATAAAGAAGATATGGTCCATATATACAATGGAATATTACTCAGCCATCAGAAAGGATGAATACCCCACTTTTACATCAACGTGGATGGGACTGGAGGAGATTATGCTAAGTGAAATAAGTCAAGCAGAGAAAGTCAATTATCATATGGTTTCACTTATTTGTGGAACACAGAGAATAGCATGGAGGACATTAGGAGAAGGAAGGAAAAAATGAAGGGGGGGAAATCGGAGGGGGAGACAACCATAAGAGACTATGGACTCTGAGAAACAAACTGAGGGTTTTAGAGGGGTGGGGGGGATGGGTTAGCCTGGTGATGGGTATTAAGGAGGGCACATATTGCATGGAGCCCTGGGTGTTATACACAAACAGTGAATCATGGAACACTACATCAAAAACTAATGATGTACTGTATGGTGACTAACATAACAATAAAAAAAAAAAGAACACACACACAAAATAAAAAATTTAAGAAGATAGTCACAAAGAGTTTACCATCACTTGGAGCTGACAGTAGTATACATTATCCCAGGACTATTTTAACATTCTCACCTTCTGTCACAAAATACACTGAAAAGGAACTAAGCTAGCTGTACATTTTGAAGGCTACACACTGGTTGTCTGTATCAAGCACACTGCACTAGTCAGACCATATGAGCAGGAAGTGATTAATATGTGGATGGTCTTGACAAGACACATGTGTTCTTGACCACAAATGAGAAACTATGAAGATTCAGGAGCCTGACATATCAATATGGGTTTTAGATGTTCACTGGTCTGGGGCAGTATTGGGCATCTCATTTAAAGTATAAGACACTGTTGCTTTATGAATATCCTATCATTAGAAAGGAAGCGAAGTGCCTGGCATGTCTCTCTGTGTTTTGTAGTAAGCATATTTGACACTATGGAATATTGCTCCAGTCCAGGTACTGGTAACACAGAAGGCTCCAGCTTTGAATGGGCTCCAAGGCAGGTCTACACTACAGTGTAAGTCACCCTGAAGCCTGAGGCATACATTTTGTAAAGTCTTATGGTAGTAGAGGTATAACTTCTGGTTAAAAAAAAAAAAGCATCAGGATATGGCAAGTTTATGGGAAAACCAAAACAAAACACTTAGGGTTTTAGGAAAACCCTGATATTTGTATCAGAGGATTATACACCTTTTGAAAAACAGCCCCTGGTGTGTAGCTGGGTCCTGGTAAAGATAAAACACCTGACCATCAAACATCAAATCACCTTGCAGCCAAAATTACTCATTGAGAGCTGGGCACTTTCTGACCCACCAACTCATCAGGTCAGTGGATACGGCAGCAATCATGATAACAGGACATTGGCATATCCATGGTTGAGCACAGCCATGACCAGAGAGCAGGAGCAAATAACATGAGCCTGTATCTCACACCATGCTGCCCATCAGTTTTGCATAAATGTCTCTTGCTCAGATCACAACCATGCCTGCATAGGAGAACACTTCTAACAAACTCACAGAGGAGGAAGAAGTCTGAGTGGGTTTCATGAATAGATAATCGTGGTATGTGTGTGACATGGATGTGACAGAATATTCAGACTTCCTGCAATTTCTTGCTCTTTAGATCTGATTAGGATGCTGTCATCAGTATAGATGAACAGTTACATTCTGTGAAATATCAGGGTGGTCAAGATTCCTACAGACAATATTTTGTCAGAAGGAGAGTTAACATAGGTCCAAGGAGAGACAGTGAATGAGTCCTATTGTTTTTCCCACATAAATATAAATTGACTTAGGTTCTCTTTGCTAATGGGGATTGAAAATGTTACATTTGACATTTCAACCACATGCCAGAGCCTATATTAATATTTTCTGGTTAAGATTCTACAAATGATACACCAGCACATTTGGAGCAACCACTTGTTAGGATCAAGGTAATCCCCTTTCATTTGCCTTGGTAAGTCTGGTTTCTGTAGACGGGAGCCATCATCCCTTTACTCTTTATCAATTATGCTTCAAAGGCATTTTCTTTATGATACAGTATTGTTTCTGATCTTGGCTGATGAAGGGCAGTTTTTTTAATTCAATTTTTTATTTAAATTCTTGTTGATTAATATATATGGTAAAATTGGTTTCAGGTATAGAATTTAGTGATTAATCACTTACATACAACACCCAGTGCTCTTTCATATAACACAAGTGCCCTCATTAATACCCATCACCCATTTAGCCCATCCCCTGCCCACCTCCCTCCATCAACACTCAGTTTGTTCTCTATAGTTAAGAGTCTCTTATGGTTTGATTCCCTCTCTTTTTTCCCCCTTCCCCTATGTTCATCTGTTTTGTTTCTTAAATTCCACATACGAGAGAAATCATGTGGTATTTGTCTTTCTCTGACTGATTTATTTTGCCTAGCATAATACACTCTAGCTCCATCCATGTTGTGGCAAATGACAAGATTTCATTATTTTCGATGGCTGAGCAATATTCCATTATATAGATATAAAAAAAAGTGTGATATATATATATATATATCACACTTTCTTTATTCATCAGTCAATGGGCGTCTGGGCTCTTTCCATAATTTAGCTATTGTTGGCAATGCTGCTATAAACGTCAGCGTGCATGTGCCCCTTCAAATCAGTATTTTTGTGTTCTTTGGGTAAATACATAGTAGTGCAATTGCTGGGTCATAGGGTAGTTCTATTTTAAACATTTTGAGGAACCCCTGTACTATTTTCCAAAGTGGCTGCACCAGTTTGCATTCCCACCAACAGTAAGAGGGTCCCCCTATCTCTCACTAGCATCTGTTGTTTCCTGTAGTTTTATGGAATTTTCCTTGGCTCTTACTCCATTAAAGCATCAATAAGGGCATTCTTCCTGCTGCTAAGTATATCTATCCCCACTATGCATTCAGGGACCAGAGAATACCTAGGGTAGATCCACAAACCCACTGGACTAAGTATAAGTCGGACTTAGAACAGGACTCCATTTGTAACCTTCGCTCTGACAAGGCAATATGATGACATTTTTGTGTGCTCTGCCTGGTATGTGTCAACAATAACTTCATATTTAATGGCACTCAAAATTTTTGTCTCAATATTTGTCTTTACTCTTGTACAATTACTCTGGTAACTGGCCACAGATTCTCTTGAGGAAATATCATGTGAAATATTTATTATATATTCTTGCACTGGCATTCCAAAGTTCTTCCTTAAGGGACCTCCCTTTCCCTTTAATTGTTGGTATCTAGGTCAGAGAATTGGCTTAGATATGGAAACTAGGGGAAATATGACTTTTTTTCCATTGTAGCTCCAGTTATAAACTTGCACCTATATAGTCAATTAATCTGTGACAAAGGAGGGAAGAATATACAAGAGGGAAAAGACAGTCTCTTCAATAAATGATGCTGGGAAAACTGGTCAGCTACATGAGGAATAATGGAACTGGACCATTTTCTTAGCCATACAAAAAAATAAACCCAAAATGGGTTAAAGACCTAAATGTGAGACCTGAAACCACAAAAGGTCTAGAAGAGAACACAGGCAGTAGTTTCCTTGACATCAGTTGTAACAACATTTTTCTAGATATGTCTCCTAATACAAGGGGAAAAAAAGCAAAAATAAACTATTGGAACTACATCAAAATAAAAATCTTTTGCACAGTAAAGGACCACCAACAAAACAAAAAAGCAACCTACTGAATGGGAGAAGATACTTGCAAATGATATATCTGATAAGGGCCTAACATCTAAAATATATAAAGAATTTATACAAGTTAACAGAAAAAAAAAGTAATCTGATTAAAAAGTGGGCAGAGAAGCTGAATAGACATTTTTTCCAAAGAAGACATACAGATGGCCAACAGACACATGAAAAGATGCTCAACATCACTAATCATCAGGGAAATTAAAATCAAAACCACAATGAGATATCACCTTACATTGCCAGAATGGCAAAATCAAAAAGACAAGAAATTACAAGTGTTGGTGAAGATTGTAGAAAGAGGAACACTCATGCATTGTTGGTGGGAATGTATATTGGTTCAGCCACTATGGAAAACAGTATGGAGGTTCCTCAAAAAGTTAAAAATAGAATTATGATATGATCCAGTAATTCCTCTATTGGGTATTTACCCAAAGAAAACAAAAACACTTATTTGAAAATATATATGCACCTCTATGGTCATTGCAGCATTATTTACAATAGCCTAATTATACAAATTATAGAAACAACCCAAGTGTGCATCCATAGATGACTGGATAAAGAAGATGCAGTATAGATAGATAGATGATAGATAGATAGATGATAGATGATAGATAGATAGATAGATACAGATAGATAGATGATAGATGATAGATAGATGATAGATAGATATAGATAGATAGAAAGATAGATGATAGATGATAGATAGATAGCATGTCCCTGTGCTATTAGAACTGGATACTACATCAAAAACTAATAATGTATTGTATGGTGACTAACATAACATAATAAAATAAAATAAAATAAAAAAAGAACTGGATCCAGAGTTCCTTTCCAGCAGTTTAATTACTAAATCTTGGAATATGTCCTCATGTCTATAAGCTTCCTACATCCACCTTTATATTGGTTCTCCCCTAAAAGTCCCTGATGGTACATGTTAGCCAATTCCTACAGATTTTAGAATAAGCTATTTCCTCTGATAGCAGGGACCATAGTTATGGCTCTCAAGGTGCTGAGTAAGGGCAATAAGATATTTTGAGAAGGACTGTATCATTTTTACAATATCTCCAGGCAAGTGGAGCCTTCTTTCCTCTAGCAAGATGTGGGAGACTCCTTTCACCAGTTTGGAAGTTTCAGAGAAATCTGGAAGTTCATGTTTTTAAGATGCAACTGAACAGATACTCACCACCACAGGTCTCATTGTCTGACTCCTTCCCGTTGTGTCTTGGCTTTAGCATAAAATGTCTGTTGAGACTATTTTGTTGCAGGCTTGTAGCCCTAACAATTAAGTCCTGGGTTTGATTTTCAATAGTCTTCCCTATGTAGCATATAAGAATTTCCTTTGAAGCTTCCATGAAACCTATCTTGCTTTTGCAGCATTCCCTAAATTAGCATTCTCAAAGTGTGTCCCTGGACCTGCAACATCATCATCACCTGGGACCCTGTTAGAAATGCCGAATCTTGGGCCTCACCCCAGACCTATGGAACCAAGAACTCTGGGTAACAAGCAGTTTGAGAACCATAGCCCTAAGTTGATAATTGGTTGACTGAAGTATACTATTCTTTTTCTTCAAGGCTCCTAAGACAGTCAATGAAAACCAGCAAAGTTAATAATCTAATTATCACTACCCCATATCCTTCAAGGGTTAGATGTACCATATACCCCAATGCTTCTCTTCCTACATGTACCTCCTCCCAAGCTACACGAGGGAAGATCATTCATTAGTGATGCTGATGTTAGAGCATGCTAAGAGTTACCACTATGCCATTTCCCCAAATTAATGAAAGGTTTGTTGCAGTCTGACTGGTGAGTGATGCCTCTCCTGAAAGTTCTTCTTCTTCTTCTTTTTTTTTAAGATTTTATTTATTTATTTGACATAGAGATAGAGAGTACAAGTAGGCAGAGAGGCAGGCAGAGGGAGAGGGAGAAGCAGGCTTTCCACTGAGCAGGGAGCCCGATGCAGGACTCGATCCCAGGACTCTGGGATCGTGACCTGAGCTGAAGGCAGCCACTTAACTGACTAAGCCACCCAGGCGCCCCCTCCTGAAAGGTCTTCTAAGAGTCAGCTTTCTCCTCTTGCAACTCTGCTCAGGTGTCCTAAAAACAGAGCTTGAGAGAAGAAACTAGGTTCAAACACTTTATTTAGGAGGTAATTTCAAGAAGAATGAGTGAGGGAAGCCGAGTGAGAGAGATAAGAAAACAAACCAACATAAGGGTGTAGTAGCCAAATTGTGCACAATGTGAGCTCAGTTCTCCCAGGACCTCCTGAAAAGCATACAGGAGGTCTGCTTCCACTTGAAAGAAGGGCTGCTGGAACATTTTCTCACTAATTACCATCCCGCCTTGTTTGAAGATTTCCCCTAGGGTCATTAAATCTCTTATGTTTCTGGGTGACACTTGTTTATGTGCCAGGTTGGCTCCCCCTGTATCAGATAAAGCCTTGAAGCAGACAGGGAAGACATGCAACACACTCGAGGTGGGTCACTGTCAGGGTGTGTAAGATGAATCTGGGTTCACACAGAACTATTCATTGCAGCTCTGCTGAAGTCAGAGGTGGGCTGTGGAAATGAGCTATACTGGCACCAGAGGGACCTGCCTTAGAAGGTGAGATGTAAATATTGTATTCCACACTGGCAACCACTGGAATCACAATGCACTGGGTCTCAGGAAAAACTCCTCCAGATTCTGTTCTGAGAGGCAGAGGAGGTGAGCTAAGAGAAAAATCACAGGGAAAATTGATATTTGAGGGAACAAGACAAATGTCAACAGAAGTAGTGATGAAGAGAATTCTTGTATTTTGTGTAGTAAACAGTTAAACTAAGACTCTCTCTTCCCACCCATGAACATTTGGAGAATAGTTGATCCAGGGAGAAAACATTCATCTCCAATGGTGAGAAAGTAGAAAGGAACTGAGAGAGAAAATATGGATGGATGGAGATACAGATACCTAGATAAGGATATAAATAGGTATAGACATTACTATCAAAAAAAAAAAAAAAGAAGAAGAAGAAGAAAGAAAACCAGAAAAGAAAGAACAATCTTAATAGACAGAGAACACAAACCAGCAGTTCCTGGAAGTTGATGAAAGTCACAGGATAGAAGAGGAAGTAGCTTGGTTTTGAAGATGGGAAATCTGTAAGACTGAAATTCTTTAAAACATCACACTTTATTTTTTTTTATTTTTTTTTACACTTTATTCTTCCCCTGAATTATCAAACTCAGATTTACAAACACAATTCTAATATTTCAACTCTACTTTGCAAAAATTCTACAGAGAATAAAAGAACAATGGCACAGAAAAGAGGACAGAGACTGGGAGATGATGTATGGATTTTCTAAAATGCACAGCAGTGAAACAAAGATATGAGACATGAGCGATACTGTGGGAGCTACCTGTGAGCATAGGGACTGCTGACTGACGGGTCCACTTCTAGTGTGTGGATAAAGTCGACACAACCCACTACAGAGGATCAGATAGGAAACAGTAAGGCCGGAATATCTGGGAAGGAACTTCCAGCAAGTTGTGTGAAAGCAAAACACACACTACTGTGAAATCTTTATTTATTTATTTATTTTGTAAATTTCAGGTCATGCCATGATTTTTCTGAGAATCCTTGCTTGAGTGGGCCATTTGACCAACGTTATTTTTTTAATAGGATTTTAAACATTTTCAACTGTGTTTCCAAGCGTTTCATTTTCTCCAGTTCACTTTATCATTATTAGGACTATTTAAAAGTGATGAAAAATATATGATAAGGTATAGGAAGATGAATCAGGCATGTTTTACCACCTGAAAAAAATTTTGTGAGGGTTAAATAAGCTAATCCATTTGGCAAATTTTCAGTTCAATGATAAGAACTCAGACAAGTGTGGCTGTGCTGCTGCTGATCATAAATATCTGTTTCATTTGTGAATCTCTAATTAAAATTCTTCTCTATCCATTGATTATAGGTGCATTTTCTCAACTGTATGTGGAATAATTTGGAAAAAGGGGATAAACTATAAAACAAAGAGATGGAATATTATCTGCAATTCCACCATTAGGATTTTGATGATTTGGTTTAACTCCTTAATATTTGGTAAACTGGAAAATGTTTTGGAAAATGAATATTTTTATTTAAATATGGGGATAAGTAAGGCTTAATCAAACATATTGATTTGGGAGAAGGAAGGGAGTTTAGGAGTTTAAATTTTTTGGGTGAACATGCACTCAAATAAATCACTGTGGGGCATAGATTTGTAAAACCTGTTGTTTTAACATTGATTATTTTCCTTTGGTGTCTTGTTGGGGGACTTCCTTGGCAAAAGCTTATTGTGAATGGAAACACTGGAAATTTACAAAGTACCATATAAACATCCTTAACAAGAGGATAGACTGTCACGCCACATGGATAGGACAGTTGGTGGGAGCAGAGAAGCAAGAATGTGAGCTAGGAAAGCACAGAAGGTGAAGAAGGAAAAGGAGCCATCGGCCCTCTAGAATGTTAAGAAAACAGGTCAGTGATGGAGTGAAATAAGTATTTCCTAAATCTCTTTTGATCTATTGCATAAATGACTAAAAGATAGTGCATTTCCCAAACTTGTTTTGTAATCAGGTTTTATGCCAAGTAAAGGACAATAAATACAGATATGTCTGCTCTGTAATATAAAGATGGATAAGTTATAATGGTGGGAAAGTGGGTATGATTATTTTTCAATTCTTTTAGAAAGGAGATAATATAGACATAGAATATTTCTTTTTTTTAATGATATCACTCATATTCTCTGCAAAATGTTGCCTTTTATTTTGATGTTTTTCATCTGGAACAAACATTTGAGTAGTATCATCATCATCATGATAATTGTAGCTAACATAGGCCAGGATCTCTCTCTCTCTCTCTCTCTCTCTCTCTCTCTTTCTCTCTCAAAGTGTTTTCCTTGTGTTTTCACAGTTAATTCCTTCAACACCCATAGGTAGTTTCTATGATTGTCCTCTATTTTCCAAATAGAAAATCTAAGGAAATAACAAAGGTAAGAACAAAAAGTTTAAATAATTTTCTTAAGATTACGTAGCATAAAGTAGCTGAGGAAAAATTCAAGCTCAGAAATCAAGAGAAGGTGGGAAGGAGAGAGGAAGAAGAAGGAGATTGAAGGACAGGAGGGGGAAGAAAATGGGAGGAGGATATTCAGATAAATTGAGATATAAAGATACAAAGAAACAAGAGAACAAAATGAAGAGAAAGAGGCCAAAAGAAGATATGGTTGAGCAGTAATTTTTATTAAAAACTGTGTGATAAATGTTGTAAATGTACAACATTTGAGAGCAAAGTTGAGATGGTCTCTTAATACTTAACAAAATGATTTTCACTAATAGGTGTTTAATATATTCTTTACATAATGTTTATAATGAGGAATTCTAATCAGGTAAAATATGAAGAAAATGTAAAAGAGGAAGAGAAATAGAGAGCTAATGAATGACATGTATCAAAGATTAGAACAGGTCACTGAATCTTTTATTTTTCCCTAAACTATAGGTAGCAGAATCTCATCCTGGAGTAGGAAGGAGTCAAGTCACACTACTTCTCTTCCTGCCTCTGTATTGGAACCATCACAGGCTTTTGAGCAACTACTTTTGAACAATATTCCAAAGAGGTGACTGCTCCAGAAGCTATGATCACAGTTTGCAATGACAGCCACAGTGATTTCATCCTCCTAGGCTTCTCTGAGAAGCCATATTTGGAGAAGATACTTTTCTGGGTGGTTCTGATCTTTTATTGTTTGACTATTGCAGGAAATATAGTCATAATTCTTGTTTCCTCAAAGGATCCTAAACTCCACATCCCCATGTATTTCTTTCTTTGCAACCTTTCCCTGCTAGATCTGTTTCACCAGCAGCTGCATTCCACAGATGTTAGTTAATTTCTGGGGTCCAAAGAAGACCATCAGCTACATTGGCTGTGCCATTCAACTCTATGTCTTCTTGTGGCTTGGGGCCACTGAATGTGTCCTTCTTGTGGTTATGGCTGTGGACCGCTATGTGGCAGTGTGTCATCCACTGCAATATACTACTATCATGCACCCCAAATTCTGTCTGCAGTTGGCCATCCTTGCATGGGGAGTTGGCCTGGTCCAGTCTCTGGTCCAGTCTCTTGCCACCCTCCAGTTACCCTTCTGCTCCCACCGCAGGGTAGATGACATTGTGTGTGAAGTCCCAGCCCTGATTCAGGCCTCTAGTGCAGACACCACCTACAATGAAATCCAGATGTCCATAGCCAGTATCATTCTCCTGGTGGTACCCCTGGTCATCATTCTTTCCTCATACGGGGCTGTTGCTAAGGCTTTGCTAAGAATAAAGTCAGCTGCAGGGCAGAAGAAGGCATTCAGTACCTGCATTTCTCACCTTCTTGTGGTCTCCCTCTTCTATGGCACGGTCACAGCTGTTTATCTTCAACCCAAGAACCGCTATTCTCAGGAACAGGGCAAGTTCTTCACCCTTTTCTACACTGTTGCAACCCCATCTCTTAATCCGCTCATCTACACCTTAAGGAACAAGGAGGTCAAGGGGGCACTAATAAGACTGGGGAGGAGGATGGGATTCCCAGAATAACTTAAGTGGCTGACATATGTTGGTCTCTGGCTTAAGTTGGGAAGAGAGAAGAACCTCATTGCAAAAAGCTGAAGATTTACCCTCTAAGCCAAAAGTAGGGGAGAGTTAGTTGCATTTTGTTCAAGTGCAGACTTCAGCCCCATTCATCAGTCACTGATTAGGCCCTCACTTTCTTCAGGGTGCTGACTGAGGACAGTATGGTATAAAAATGAGTATACTTAACATCACTGTCTTAAAGAATGCTAAACACAGTGCTGAATACAGTTGAAACACAGACCAAAATAAAAGACCAAGTAGTATGTGTTGTGCCTTGCCATTTCTTTCTTTTTTCTTTGTTCTATTTTCCTTCAAGCTCAACCACAACTTTCATCCAAATGTCTAGTACAAAAAGGGTCCAGAAGTTTTGAGACAGAGAAGTTTAAAGAATTCCTGTGTTCTCTGGCACTCTGATCTGTGGGTCTCAGTTCCCAGTCACTGGTGCCTTGTTGTCACAGCAGGACCACTGCTAATGTGTCATGTGCCCAGAACTGCCCAGTGCAAGGTGTCAGCCAAGCAGAAGCCCACACTTACTGCTCTCTGGGTCCAGGTTCTTAGTTGGAGCCCTGACATGCCAAATCCCTAATTACAGGAATAGACTTGTACTTTTTATTGACTTTGAGGTGTTATTATAATCAAATGGCTTTCTTCCTATCAGATCCAATTCTTATTAATTCATCTTGTAGCTATTTATTAATTTCCCATTTTACATCTATTATGTACTAGGGATGGGAATATAATGGTAGGTAAGACAAAATCATCAACACCATGGAGCTTATGGTCAGATGGTGGATGCAGATACTAAATAAAATCTTTTGTATTATTTAATAGGGAGAGACTTGTTCTCCAGCTCCTGCCTCAAGCTGATTACCATGCTGCATGCATTTTGAATTTTGAATGTTATGCACCAAAGATTTATTTGTTGTTGCTTTTTAGCTATTGCTTATAAGTGTTTACTATTCTCATTAGTTTCACTAAAATCATAAACATAAATTATTGACTTTGCAGTGTAAATTGTCTAAATTAACTGTGTTCAGTCCTTAGCTGCCTTTCATTTACTGGTGCCAATTTCCTATATAGGTGAAACTAGGATCAGGTCCTGTTAACTCTTACTTTCTGCTCAGAAATAACAGCACAATTTCTATGAGGATGTAACATAGTTTCTCACTGTCTATAAAAGAACAATACTTATAAAATCATTTTGATATCCTTCTGTTCAGTTGCAAAGAATACATGAATGACTAAGAAGAAGACTACAAGGACAGAGGTTGTTTTATGGTTTTACTCTGAGCTCGCAGTGCAGGGGCAGCCCGGGGGGGGGGGTGTTAATTGGCTCATGGTGTGACACAGTCGATAGGTAGTGACTATTCTGAAGGTGAAAGTAGGGATGCTGGGGGAGGGAGGCCAGATGGTGGAGGAGTAGGAGACCCCATTCCAACTGGTCCCCTGAATTTAGCTGGATATCTATCAAAACATTTTGAACACCCACAAAATCAGCCTGAGATATAAGAATATATATCTCAATCCCTACAAGCAGAAAAGCAACTCCCTTTTGCAATGTAGGATGTGTGCAGTCATGAATCTGTGGGGAGATATCAGAAGATAAACAGAAAGGGGAGGGAGCCTCCATAAGCTGGCTCCTGGAAAGTTATATAACACTGGAGCACAAAATCAGAACCTTTAGAAATCTCCTCTAGAGGGAGAGACATCCCCCTCTGAAAGGGGTTCTGGAAATGAAAAGGCAGAATTCTAGGTAGGGCACTATGGTCTCAGGATATGAGGAGCCACAGAGTGAAAGGGGGTGCCTGACCTGGTAAAGTACCCAAGCAGTGGAGCCAGGAAGTAGGTTATGGTCAACGAGCCCAGGAGGGGGCTCTCAGCTCAGATCACCATAAACTGCATGTTGTGCTGGTGGATAATCACTCTTTTCCTGAGCAGCCTGAAAAATTCTGGAACCGGTGCCTGTGACTGGACTAAAGCTCACAGGGCGGTAGTGGCCCAGAAGGACATTAGGGCGGCACCCAGATATGATCCAGGAGCTTCAGGTGTCTGCAGGAGCCTGTGGCCGCTTGAGGTTTTAGAGTTACAAAGGGCCGTGACACTCCGGGGCCCCTGGGGCTACCTCCGAGAGAGTTGCAGTGGGCATGCACCATGGGAGGCTGCGGTTTTGGGAGCATACAGAAGTAGAGACTGTTTGTCCTGGAGGGTTTATTAAAGAGCTGCTCTGGGCCAGAGGTTTGGGCATTGCCATTTTTGCTTTAATCTTCTGAAGAGGCGCCTCCAGGGAGCAAAAGCCAAACAGAGGACCAGTTTGCAATGAGCCCATCCCCCTGACAGGGGATGGGACACCACCGCCCAGACAGGGATACCTGAGAAACAGCGCAGCAGGCCCTTCTCCCAGAAGTCAGGCTGGAAGAACAAGTGGATGACAAACCTATGGATCCCTTAAGACTGTACAATTCCAATGCCAGGGGAAAATAGTATATTGAGCTCCAGGTGTGGCCTCACAACTTATTTATTTTTCAGATAAAATTCTCCTTTTCTTTTTCTTATGCTTTTTCTTTTTTTCTTTTTACCTTTTTCCCATTTCAACTAGATGCTTATTATACCAACTTATATTTCAAGTCGCTTTTTAACTTTTGTTTTTTCACATCTGCATTTTATACATATATGCTTCATAATATTAGTCCTTTTTTCACTTTATTCAATTTTATTTTATATAAATATGTTTTATTTTCCTTGAAATTTACAAGTGGATCACCCTGCTTTGTCCACGCTGAGAGATTATGGTCTCTTTTCCCTTTTCCCTTCTTTTTTTTTTTTTTTTAATTTTATTCTTGTGTTTCATTTTGGCTTTGATTTTCTGTGGTGGCTCCCGAACACTCAGGATTGTTCTAGGGTGCATCTTACTTGGGTCATGACTGATATTTTGAGCTCTGTTCATTTGCCCATTCATTGCTCTCTGGGCAGAATGACTAGAAGGAGGAACTAAAAAAAAAAAAAAGTCATTAGCTATCAGGGAAATTCAAATCAAAACCACATTGAGATACCACCCTACACCAGTTAGAATGGCAAAAATGGACAGGGAAAGAAACAACAAATGTGGGAGAGGTGGTGGAGAAAGGGGAACCCTCTTACACTGTTGGTGGGAATGCAAGTTGGTACAGCCACTTTGGAAAATAGTGTGGAGTTTCCTCAAAAATTAAAAATAGAGCTACCCTATGACCCAGCAATTGCACTCCTGGGTATTTGCCCGAAAAGACACAGATGTAGCAAAAACAAGGGCCATATGCACCCCAATGTTCATAGCAGCAATGTCTGCAATAGTCAAACTGTGGAAAGAGCTGAGATGCCCTTCAACAGATGAATGGATAAAGAAGATGTGGTCCATATATGTTACAATGGAATATTACTCAGCCATCAGAAAGGGTGAATACCCAACTTTTACATCAACATGGATGGGCCTGGAAGAGATTATGCTAAGTGAAATAAGCCAAGCTGAGAAAGTCAATTATCATATGGTTTCACTTATTTGTGGAACATAAGGAATATCATGGAGGACATTAGGAGAAGGAAGGGAAAAATGAAGGGTGGGAAATCAGAGGGAGAGACGAACCATGAGAGACTGTGGACTCAGAAACAAACTGAGGGTTTTAGAGGGGCGGGGGATGGGGGATGGGTTAGTCCAGTGATGGGTATTAAGGAAGGCATGGAGCATTGGGTGTTATATGAAAACAATGAATCGTGGATCACCACATCAAAAACTATTGATGTATTGCATGATGATTAACATAACATAGTAATAAAAAAAAAACAAGAGGCAGTGTTCTCTGTCATAGAGCTAATCGATACATATGGATATAAGATGTCAGAAGTAGAATTCAGAATAGCGATCATAAAGTTAATAGCTAGGCTTAAAAAAAAAAAGTGACAATATAGAATCTTTAAGAGCAGAAATGAGACCTAATCAGGCAGAGCTTAAAAATGCTATGAATGAGAGGCAGTCTAAACTGGATACTTTAGAGACTGGGGGAAAAGATGGCGGAGCAGTAGGGGACCCTATTCCAACCGGTCTCCTGAATTGAGCTGGATATCTACCAGACTACTCTGAACACCCACAAAATCAGCCTGAGATGTAAGAAGATACATCTGGATCTCTACAAACAGAATATCGCAGGCAGTTGGTTTTGGAGTAAGAAGCAGGGAGCTGTAATTCTGTAGGCAGATATGGGAAGATAAATGGAAGGGGGAGGGAGATGCCATAGAGCTTGAGCTGGGAAGGTGAAATAACACAGGAGCACAAAAGCCTCCAGCGCTGGGGACTGGGCACAGGCTCGTAGACCGCAGACTGGTAGCAGTGGGGAAAGGACTTTAGGGCAGCCCCATGGACTGAAAACTGGAGCGGCGGGGCTGTGCATGTGAACTGGGGGCAGCTGGCAGTTTTAGAAGCACAAAGGGCAGAGATGTGCCCTGACCTGGAAGCTGAGGGATGCACAAACCAGGTCGCTGCAGTTTTTAGCAGCACAGACAGAAACAGATAGTGTGGCCTGGAGAGCTCACTGAAGAATAGACTGCAATCTCTCTGCTCTGAGGCAGAGGGTTGGAAATGGTCACTTCTGCTCTGATTCTTGGAGGAGATGCAGAAAGCCACCAGGGAAAGCAGTCAGAGAACAAAGCTCCCAAAAAACAGTTTTCACTGAGCACATCCCCCACACAGGGGGCAGGACAGCTCTGCCCAAACAGGGTTGCCTGAGTAACAGTGCAGCAGGCCCTCCCCCAGAAGACAGGCTGGGAGACAGGAGGCCGACAACCCTAAGGACCCTATAAACCAGGAGGATCTTGCTTGGGTTGTGGTCAATAATTTGGACTCTGTACACTCCCTCAGCCACCCCTCAACAGAATGACTAGGAGGACGAACCCCCCAAATATGAAAGCCTCGGAGATTGTGGCTTCTCCCACAGATTTGCAAATGGATACATTATAACCAAGATGTTGTAAATGGACTTCAGGGTAACAGTTATGAAGACGATAGCTAGAATGGAGAAATTGATTAATGGCAACATAGAGTCTTTGAGGGCAGAAATGAAAGCTGAACTGGCAGAATTTAAAAATGCTACCAATGAGATCCAATCTAATCTAGATACTCTAACTGCTAGGGTAAACAAGGCAGAAGGACGAATTAGTGCTCTAGAAGAACAGTTGGTAGAAAAGAAGGAAAAAGAGGAGGCCTGGGAGAAACAGCTCAGAATCCATTAAAACTAAAGTAGAGAAATAAGTGATGCCATGAAATGTTCCAATGTCAGAATTATTGGGATCCCTGAGATGGTGGAGAGAGAGAGGACTAGAAGATATAACAGAGCAAATCATAGCTGAGAACTTGCCTCATCTGGGGAATGAAACAAACATTCGTGTCCTAGAGGCAGAGAGGACCCCTCCCAAGATCAAGGAAAACAGGCTAACACCCCAGCATGTAATAGTAAAACTCGCAAATCTTAGAACCAAGGAAACCATCTTAAGGGCAGTTAGGGGGAAGAGATTCCTTACATACAGAGAGAAGAATATCAGAATAATGTCAGACCTATCCACAGAGACTTGGCAAGCCAGAAAGGGCTGGCAAGACATTTTCAGGGTACTAAATGAGAAGAACATGCAGCCAAGAATACTTTATTTGGCAAGGCTGTCATTTAGAATGGATGGAGAGATGCAGAGCTTCCAAGACTGGCAGAAACTGAAAGAATATGTGACTGCTAAGCTGGCCCTGCAAGAAATATTTAGGGGGGTTCTATAAAAGTAGAAAGACCCCAAGAGTGATATACAACAGAAATTGAAAGAGACAATCTATAGAAGCAAGGAATCACAGGCACCATGATGACAATAAATTCATATCTTTCAATAATCACTCAACGTGAACAGCCTGAATGCTCCCATAAAACAGCACAAGGTTGCTGATTGGATAAAAAGACAGGATCCATCCATATGCTATCTACAAGAAACTCATTTTTTTGTTTGTTTGTTTATTTTATTTTTTATTGTTATGTTAATCACCATACATTACATCATTAGTTTTTGATGTAGTGTTACAAGAGACTCATTTTGAACCTAAAGATACATCCAGACTGAAAGTGAAGGGATGGAGATCCATCTTCTATACTAACGGACCTCAAAGAAAGCTAGGGTAGCAATTCTAATATCAGACAAATTAGATTTCCAGTTAAAAGCTGTAGTTAGAGACACAGAAGGACATTATATCATTCTTAAAGGCTCTATTCAACAAGAAGATCTAACAATTGTAAATATCTACACCCCCAACATGGCACCAGCCAACTACATAAGCCAAATGTTAACCAAAATAGAGTCATATTGATAATAATACATTAATTTTAGGAGACCTCAATACTCCACTCTAGCAAAAGACAGATCATCTAAGCAGAAAATCAACAAAGAAACAAGACCTTTGAATGACACAGTAGACCAGATGGACCTCATAGATATATACAGAACATTCCACCCTAAAACAACAGAATACTCATTCTTCTTGAGCGCACATGGAACTTTCTCCAGAAGAGACCACACACTTGGCCACAAATCAGGTCTCAACTGGTACCAAAAGATTGAGATTATTCCCCACATATTTAAAACCAGAACTCAACCACAAGAAAAAATTTGGAAGGAATTAAAACACTTGGAAGCTAAAGACCACTCTGCTCAAGAATGTTTGGGTCAACCAGGAAATCAAAGAACTTAAACAATTCATGGAAACCAACGAGAACAAAAATACATCAGTCCAAAACCTACAGGATACTGCAAAGGCGGTCCTAAGGGGGAAATACATAGCCATCCAAGCCTCACTCAAAAAAATAGAAAAATCCCGAATTCACCAACTAACTTTACACCTTAAAGAACTAGAGAAAAAGCAACAAACGGTGCCTAGCCATGCATTAGAAGAGAAATAATTAAGATTAGAGCAGAGATCAATGAATTAGAAACCAGAAACACAGTAGATCAGATCAATAAAACTAGAAGCTGATTCTTTGAAAGAATTAATAAGATTGATAAACCACTGGCCAGACATATCCAAAAGAAAAGAGAAAGGAACCAAATGAATAAAATTATGAATGGAAGGGGAGAGATCACGACTAACACCAAGGAAATAGAAACAATTATTAGAAATTATTATCAAAAATTATATGCCAATAAACTGAGCAATCTGGATGAAATGGAAGCCTTCCCGGAAACCTATAAGCTGCCAAGACTGAAACAGGAAGAAATTGACAACCTGAATAGGCCAATAACCAGTAACGAGATTGAAGCAGTGATCAAAAACCTCCCCAAAAACAGGAGTCCAGGGCCTGATGGATTCCCTGGAGAATTCTACCAAACATTCAAAGAAGAAATAATACCTATTCTACTGAAGCTGTTTCAAAAAACAGAAACAGAAGGAAAACTTCCAAACTCATTCTATGAGGCCACCATTACCTTAATCCCCAAACCAGTCAAAGACCCCATCAAAAAGGAGAATTTCAGAACGATATCCCTGATGATGGATTCCAAAATTCTCAAGAAAATCCTAGCTAATAGGATCCAACACTACATTAAAAGGATCATCCCCCACAACCAAGTGGGATTTATCCCCGGGATGCAAGGGTGGTTCAACACTTGCAAATCAATCAATGTGATAGAACACATTAATAAGACGAGAGAGAAGAACCATATGGTCCTCTCAACTGATACAGAAAAAGCATGTGACAAAATACAGCATCCTTTCCTGATTAAAACTCTCCAGAGTATAGGGATAGAGGGAACACTCCTCAAGCTCATAAAATCCATCTATGAAAAACCCACAGCGAATATCATCCTCAATGGGGAAAAGCTGAGAGCCTTTCCCTTAAGATCAGGAACACGAAAAAGATGCCCACTCTTGCCACTATTGTTCAACATAGTACTGCAAGTCTTAGCAACAGCAATCAGACAACAAAAAGAAATACAAGGTATTCAAATTGGCAAAGAAGAAGTGAAACTCTCTCTTTTCACAGACGACATGATACTTTATGTGGAAAACCCAAGAGACTCCACCCCCAAATTACTAGAACTCATACAGCAATTCAGTAATGTGGCAGGATACAAAATCAATGCACAGAAATCAGTTGCTTTCTTATACACTAACAATGCAACTGTAGAAAGAGAAATTAAAGAATCATTTCCATTTACAACAGCACCAAAAGCCATAAGATACCTCGGAATAAACCTAACCAAAGAGGTAAAGGATCTATACTCTAGGAACTACAGAACACTCATGAAAGAACTGGAAGAAGACACAAAAAGATGGAAAAACTTTCCATGCTCATGGATCGGAAGAATAAACATTGTTAAAATGTCTATGCTATCCAGAGCAATCTATACCTTCAATGCCATCCCAATCAAAATTCCAGTGACATTATTCAAAGTGCTGGAACAAGCAATCCTAAAATTTGTATGGAATCAGAAAAGACCCCCAATCACCAAGGAAATGTTGAAAAAGAAAAACAAAGCTAGGGTCATCACATTGCCCAATTTCAAGCTATAATACAAAGCTGTGATCACCGAGACAGCATGGTACTGGCACCAAAACAGACATATAGACCAATGGAACAGAATAGAGAGTCCAGATATGGACCCTCAACTCTATGGTCAAATAATCTTTGACAAAGCAGGAAAAAACATGCCATGGGAAAAAGACAGTCTTTTCAATAAATGGTGCTGGGAAAATTGGACAGCTATATACAGAAGAATGAAACTCAACCATTCTCTAACACCATTCACAAAGATAAACTCAAAATGGATGAAAGACCTCAATGTGAGGCAGGAATCCATCAAAATCCTAGAGGAGAACATAGGCAGTAACTTCTTTGACATCAGCCACAGCAAATTCTTTCAAGATTCATCTTCAAAGGCTAGTGAAACAAAATAAAAAATAAGATATTAGGACTTCATCAAGATAAAAAGCTTCTGCACAGCAAAGGAAACAGTCAACAAAACAAAGAGGCAACCCACAGAATGGGAGAAGATATTTGCAAATGACACTACAGACAAAGGGCTGATATCCAAGATCTATAAGGAACTTCTCAAACTCAACACTCAAAAAACAAATAATCAAGTTAAAAAATGGGCAGAAGACATGAACAGACACTTCTCAAAAGAAGACATACAAATGGCTAACAGACACATGAAAAAATGTTCATCATCATTAGCCATCAGGGAAATTCAAATCAAAACCACATTGAGATGTCACCTTACACCAGTTAGAATGGCAAAAATGGACAGGGAAAGAAACAACAAATGTGGGAGAGGTGGTGGAGAAAGGGGAACCCTCTTACACTGTTGGTGGGAATGCAAGTTGGTACAGCCACTTTGGAAAACAATGTGGAGGTGCCTCAGAAAATTAAAAATAGAGCTATCCTATGACCCAGCAATTGCACTCCTGGGTATTTACCCGAAAAGACACAGATCAAGCGAAAAGAAGGGCCAAATGCTCCCCAGTGTTCATAGCAGCATTGTCCGCAATAGCCAAACTGTGGAAAGAGCCGAGATGCCCTTCAACAGATGAATGGATAAAGAAGATGTGGTCCATATACGTTACAATGGAATATTACTCAGCCCTCAGAAAGGATGAATACCCAACTTTTGCATCAACATGGATGGGACTGGAGGAGATTATGTTAAGTGAAATAAGTCAAGCAGAGAAAGTCAATTATCATATGGTTTCACTTATTTGTGGAACATAAGGAATAGCATGGAGGACTTTAGGAGAAGGAAGGGAAAAATGAAGGGTGGGAAATCAGAGGGAGAGATGAACCATGAGAGACTATGGGCTCTGAGAAATGGACTGATGGTGTTGGAGGGGAGGGCGTTGGGGAATGGGTTAGCCTGATGATGGGTATTAGGGAGGGCATGTACTGCATAGAGCACTGGGTGTTATATGAAAACAAGCGTGGATCATTACATCAAAAACTAATGATGTATGGTGATTAACATAACATAATAAAATTAAATTAAATTTAAAAAAATAAACTGGATACTCTAATAGCCAGGGTAAATGAGGCAGAAGGGAGAATTAGTGATCTAGAAGATAAGCTGATAGAAAGGAAGAAAGCTGAGGAAAATAAGGATAGGCTGTTAGTAGCACACGAAAATAGACTTAGAGAGATCAATGATGCAATGAAATGTTCCAATGTCAAAATTATTGGGATCCCCAAGGGAGTGGAGGGAGAGAGAGTACTAGAAGGTATATTTGAGCAAATGATACCTGATAACTTCCCTAATCTAGGGAAGGAAACAAACATTCATGTCTTAGAGACAGAGAGGACCCCTCCCAAGTTCAATAAAAATAGATCAACACCCCGACATATAATTGTGAAGCTATTTATGTGATGTTAATTGAACATAATAAAAAAAAGAAAGTAGGGATGCCAATGCATTTGAATGTTCATCCTATTTTGTTTTTTAATTATTTATTTATTTATTTAAAATTATTATTATTATTATGTTCTTTTAGCCATCATTATTTTTTGATGTAGTGTTCACTAATTCATTAGTTGCATGTAACACCCAGTGTTCATCATATCACATGCCCTCCTTAATGCCCATCACCCAGTTACCCCATCCCTCATCCACCTCCCCTCCTGCAACCCTCAGTTTGTTTCCCAGAGTTGAGTGTCTCATGGTTTGTCTCCTTCTGATTTCTTCCCATTCAGTTTTCTCTCCCTTCCCCTATGATCTTCTGTGCTATTTCTTATATTCCACATATGAGTGAAACCATATGATCATTGTCTTTCTCTGATTGACTTATTTCACTTAGTATAATACCCTTGAGTTCCATCCATGTCAATGCAAATGATAGGTATTCATCATTTCAGATGGCTGAGTAATATTCCATTGTTTATATGAATCACACACGTCTTCTTTATCCATTCATCTGTTAAAGGACATCTTGGCTCTTTCCACAGTTTGGCTATTGTGGACATTACTGCTATGAACACTGGGGTGCATGTGCCCCTTCTTTTTCACTACATCTGTATCTTTCAGGTAAATACCCAGTAGAGTAATCGCTGGGTCATAGGGTAGCTCTATTTTTAATGTCTTGGGGAACCTCTATACTGTTTTCCAGGGTGGCTGCACCAGCTTGCATTCCCACCAATAGTGTAAGAGGGTTGCCCTTTCTCCACATCCTTACCAACATTTGTTGTTCCCTGTCATCCTGCTTTGGAAAGAGCCTGGAATGATTCCAGGCCTTGGGTACAAAGGAAAACTGTGAGCTAGATAGAAGTGCATGAGAGAGAGAGATTAAAATTCCAGTAAATATTAAGGAGGGTATGTGATATGATGAGCATTGGGTGTTATACACTAATGAATCATGGAACACTACACCAAAAACTAATGATGTACTATATGTTGGCTAATTGAATTTAAAATAAAAAAATAAAAAATAAAAAGAAAGTTGCATTCTAAAAAAAAAAAAAAAAAGATTCCAGTAAATAACAGCAGCAAAAAAGGAGAGGAACAAATTTCCTCCCACTTGAGGATTCATAAGATTCCATGGCACAGTTGTTAAAAATTAAGATTCTTGGGTTTAATACTGAGAATTTCTGATATAAAACAAATCATTGTGCCCTGAAATAGGCATTTTAAATAATGCTGTGATTCTGGTGTAGGTTGACACCATCCTGCTAACCTAGTTGTTCAGCCAAAGTGACAGGAGCTTCAAATGAATCAGTGTATTTTAAAAATAGGAGAGAAGGGAAGAAAGGTCTAGAAGTAGAATAAAGCATTAGCTCAAACCCCATATTCCAAGGTAATGAAGGTGGAATTATTTTCTCATTAGTGAGTTGTAGATGAAATAATGTCTCCCAGGGGTAGACTCAACTCAGGTAATGTCAGGATGTGTAGAAAATGCCAAGTAAATAATCTGAGGATAGAAGTGAGTTTACTAATTATGGAACAGGAGATCCCAATGGTACATTGGAGAGTTTTAGAGGGATACTGGCAGGTGTCTGGGAAAAGGAAAGGAATTCCATTATGGGAATTACAGTGTGGAAAACTATAGATGACCAAGATATGTTTACATTTTAGAAGAGGACTGAGAAAACTGTGTTGGGACGTGCTGTGGATGTAGCCATGTACTTATTTGTCAACATTATTAATCTAATCACAAATATTTATGACAATATACTAAGAGCCAGGCACTGCTATAAAATGATGAACAAGTCAGGGGGGCACCTGGGTGGCTCAGTCATTAAGCGTCTGCCTTTGGCTCAGGTCATGATCCCAGGATCCTGGGATCGAGCCCCGCATCAGGCTCACTGCTCCGTGGAGAGCCTGCCTCTCCCTCTCCCACTCCTTCTGCTTGTGTTCCCTCTCTCGCTGTCTCTCTCTCTGTCAAATAAATAAATAAAATCTTTTTAAAAAAATGATGAACAAGTCAGGAAAGATCACTTCCTTCATAGACATTCTAGGTATTTCCTTAGGTAAGTGGCTTTTTCAGGAAACTGCAGACTGTTCTATATATTCAGGCATTTTGTTCCTTTGACATTTCTAGGATGGGGAGCAGCAGGCGCCTGTGATACAGCATCATTTTCTGGCATGCGTGTGTACATAATGACAGACTGAACCTTCTGATGGCTGCCATGATGATCTCTGAGGATTTATTGGCCTATAATCCAGCCCTTCACACAGGGATACACATTTCTGTAATGTTCAGTGTGACAGGCTATGGGCAGATGCAAGTAAGTCCCAGAGTCTGCTTAACTCTAGAGAACAGTCTGATGGTCACCAGAGGGGAGGTCGGTGGGGGGATGGGTGAAATAGGTGACAGGGATTAAGGAGTGCACTTGTGATGAACACTCAGTGATGTAAGTTATTGTTGAATCACTATATTGTACACCTGCAACTAATATAACACTATGCTAACTGTACTGAAATTAAAATAAAAAACTAACAAAAATGTATATGTACAAGCATAAAAAGAAGTTTCAGGGTTTCTTATGGGCATCAGTTACTACCCGTCTGCAACCTGTCATCATTGGTGTGTGCACATGTGTGTGCATGTGTTTGCATCTCTGCTGTTTGTGGCTATGGAAATGCAAACATAAATGGAAGAAATAGCATTTTAGAGTGCGGCTATTACAAAAATTATAAGACTATTCTGCCCCTTTTCACGTGGTCATGAGGTGAATCCAGTAAGAGTAGCATTTGAAAAGAGCAATGGGAGCAAAACATCACTGCTCACCAGGAAAACATGTGTAAGCATGGGATTCAGAGATTTTTAGCAACTGGGCTTAAATGTGCCTTTTGGATTCCTTTCTCCCTTACCAAGATAGCCTATACTCCAACAACCATATAATCATTCCACCAATACACCCCAATAACTATTCCATCTGCCTTTGGGTGCTACTGGCTTTCTGTATTTACTAGTTACTTGCTCATACTTTAAAGCCAGATTTAAATGTCAGAAACTCTTACACTCTCCCTGTTATTCTTCATTCTAATGAAAGGAGTCATTTTCTCCTCAATGGACTTTATTCTTTTATCAATGTACTGACTAGATAATTTTATCAACATTGACACATGTCACTAGCACTTGAAGACAGAGGCATCTTACTAACTATTGCTGGGCCAGTGTCAAAGCAGCTTCTCCTTTTGATATGCTGCTGAGTTAAACTGTAGGAGAAATGTAAAATTATTAAAGAATAGAAGTTGACCTCATTGAGTAGGAATTATGAGTGAGGGTTCTGGAAGTTTCCAGAAGTCTATATTTGGATTCAAGAAGAAGATATAAATTAAACATGTTGCTAAGTCTGGAAATAATTTTGCCTACATGGTTCCTTAGGTCACATTCACTATGTTCCAAATGCAGGTATTTGGTACAGGATGGTGGGTTAGAGGAGAATCAGATGAGGCCTCCCCACCCCAGAAATTCCACATATGCTAAGGATGAAAATTAAAGACAGTATGAGGGAAAACCTATGTGAAGCCAAGAAGTGATGTCAGTTCTCAGCTGTCCCAAGTGGGATCTTTATTTTTATGTTTTTAAAATGTTTTATTTATTTTATCTACTTACCTTTATTGTTTTAAAAAATTAATTCCAGTAGAGTTAACATACAGTGTTATATTCATTTCAGGTGAACACTAGAGTGATTCAACAATTCCATACCTTATTCAGTGTTCATCACGATGAATGTGTTCTCCATCCTTATCACTTATCTCCCCCATTTCCCCTCTGGTAACCATCTGTTTGTTCTCTGCAGTTAAGAGTCTGTTTTTTTTTCTTTGGTTTGTCTCTTTTTTTTCCTTGTTTGTTTATTTTGTTTCTTAAATTCTACATATGAGTGAAATCATACAGTATTTGTCTTTCTCTGACTGACTTATTTCACTTAGCATAATACTCTCTAGCCCCATCTATGTCATTGCAAATGACAATGTCATTATTTTTATGGCTGAATAATATATATATCAGTGTGTGTGTGTGTGTGTGTGTGTGTCTTCTTTATCCATTTATCAGTCGATGGACACTTTGGCTGCTTCCATAATTTGGCTATTGTAGATAATGCTGCAATAAACATAGAGGTGCATATATCTTTTGGAATTTGTGTTTTTGTATTTTTTGGATAAATATCCAGTAGTGGAATTACTGAATTATATGGTAGTTCCATTTTTAATTTTTTAAAAAAATTTTTTATTCTTATGTTAATCCCCATACATTACATCATTAGTTTTAGATGAAGTGTTCCATGATTCATTGTTTATGCATAACACCCAATGCTCCATGCAGAATGTGCCCTCCTCAATACCCACCACCAGGCTAACCCATCCTCCCACTCCCCTCCCCTCTAGAACCCTCAGTTTGTTTTTCAGAGTCCATCGTCTCTCATGGTTCGTCTACCCCTCCAATTTCCCCCGCTTCATTCTTCCCCTCCTGCTACCTTCTTCTTCTTCTTTTTTTTCTTAACATATATTGCATTATTTGTTTCAGAGGTACAGATCTGTGATTCAACAGCATGGTACTGGCACAAAAACAGACACATAGATAAATGGAACAGAATAGAGAGCCCAGAAATGGACCCTCAACTCTATGGTCAACTAATCTTTGACAAAGCAGGAAAGAATGTCCAATGGAACAAAGACAGTCTCTTCAACAAATGGTGTTGGGAAAATTGGATAGCCACATGCAGAAGAATGAAACTGGACCATTTCATTACACCACACACAAAAATAGACTCCAAATGGTTGAAAGACCTCAATGTGAGACAGGAGTCCCTCAAAATCCTAAAGGAGAACACAGGCAGCAACCTCTTCGACCTCAGCCGCAGCAACTTCTTCCTAGAAACATCGCCAAAGGCAAGGGAAGCAAGGACAAAAATGAACTATTGGGACTTCATCAAGATAAAAAGCTTTTGCAAAGCAAAGGAAACAGTCAACAAAACCAAAAGACGACCAACAGAATGGGAGAAGATATTTGCAAATGACATATCAGATAAAGGGCTAGTATCCAAAATCTATAAAGAACTCATCAAACTCAACACCCAAAGAACAAAGAATCCAATCAAGAAATGGGCAGAAGACATGAACAGACATTTTTCCAAAGAAGACATCCAAATGGCCAACAGACACATGAAAGAGTGCTCGATATCGCTCGGCATCAGGGAAATCCAAATCAAAACCTCAATGAGATACCACCTCACACCAGTCAGAATGGCTAAAATTAACAAGTCAGGAAACGACAGATGTTGGCGGGGATGCGGAGAAAGGGGAACCCTCCTACACTGTTGGTGGAAATGCAAGCTGGTGCAGCCACTCTGGAAAACAGTATGGAGGTTCCTGAAGAAGTTGAAAATAGAGCTACCCTATGATCCAGCAATTGCACTACTGAGTATTTACCCCAAAGATACAAAAGTAGGGATCCGAAAGGGTACGTGCACCCCGATGTTTATAGCAGCAATGTCCACAATAGCCAAACTGTGGAAAGAGCCAAGATGTGCATCGACAGATGAATGGATAAAGAAGAGGTGGTATATATATACAATGGAATATTATGCAGCCATCAAAAGGAATGAGATCTTGCCATTTGCAATGACATGGATGGACCTGGAGGGTATTATGTTTAATGAAATAAGTCAAACAGAGAAAGACATGTATCATATGATCTCACTGATATGAGGAATTCTTAATTGCAGGAAACAAACTGAGGGTTGCTGGAGTGGGGGGTGGGGTGGGAGGGATAGGGTGACTGGGTGATAGACACTGGGGAGGGTATGTGCTATGGTGAGCACTCTGAATTGTCCATTTTTAATTTTTTAAGGAACCTCCATACTGTCTTCCACAGTGGCTGCACCAGTCTACATTCTCACCAACAGTGAGGTTCCTTTTTCTCCACATCTTTGTCAACCCTTGTTTCTGTGTTTTTTATTTTAGCCATCCTGGCACGTGTGAGGTGATATCTCATTGTGGTTTTGATTTGTATTTTCCTAATGATCAGTGATGTTGAGCATCTTTTCATGTGTCTATTGGCCATCTGTATGTCTTCTTTGGAGAAATGTCTGTTCGTGTCTTCTGCCAAGTTTTAATTGGATTATTTGTGAGTTTTGGTGTTGAGCTGTATAAATTCTTTATATATTTTGGATTCTTTATATATTTTGGAGTCTGCTTGAGATTCTCCACCCCCTACTTCTCTAAAATAAATAAATAAATCTTTTTAAAAATCACCGTCAAGACAATAAAAAGGCAAGTCACAGAACTGGATAAAATATTTGCCACACATATATATGCCCAAGGATTTGTATCCAGCATATATAAAGAATTCCCCCAACACAGTAATGAAAAGACAAACAATTTTGAAATAGGCAAGTGAACAGACACATCACAAAAGAAAATATACAAATGGTAAATGAGGACATTAAAAAGTGCTCAATACAATTAGTCATCAGGAAAATGAAAAGCAAGTCCATATGAAATATCACTACACATCCACAAGAATGAATGAAATTAAAAAGTCTGGTGGATTTGGAAAAGGTGGTGGAGGAGTAGGGGACCCTATTCCAACTGGTCCCGGAATTGAGCTGGATATCTACCAGACCACTCTGAGCACCCATGAAATCAGCCTGAGATGTAAAAAGATCTGGATCTCTACAAACAGAAGATCACAGGTGGTTGGTTTCAAGGTACAAAGTGGGGAGCCGTGATTCCATGGGCAGATATCTGAGGATAAACGATAAATGGCAGCAGGAGGGAGCCTGGCTGGGGGGATCTTACACTGCCGGTAAGCAACAGCCTCCCACACTGGGGATGGGGCACAGACTCACAGACTGGTAGCTGTGAGGAAAGGACTTTAGATGGAAACCAGAGTGGCGGGGTTGAGGGTGCGAACTGGGAGTGACTGGCGGTTTTAGAAGCACAAAGGGCAGAGACGTGCCCTGACCTGGAGGCAGGACTTGAAGTGCTGTGGAGGGGCACACAAGCCAGGACGCTGCAGTTTATAGCAGCACAGACAGAAATGGAGAGACTGTGGCCTGGAGAGCTCACTGAAGAACAGACTGCAATCTCTCTGCTCTGAGGGAGAATGTTGGAAATGGGCTCTTCTGCTCTGACTCTCAGAAGAGATGAGGAAAGCCACCAGGGAAAGCCACCAGAGAACAAAAGCCCCCCAAAACCAGTTCCCACTGAGCCCATCCCCCACCACAGAGGGGCAGGGCAACTCTGCCCAAACAGGGTTGCCTGAGTAACAGCGTGTCAGGCCCCTCCCCCCAGAAGACAGTCTGGGAAAACAAGAGGCCAGCAACCCTAATGTCCCTAGAAAACAGGTGCATCTTGCTTGAGTTTTGGTCAATAATTTGAACTCTATACATTCCCTCAACCACCCATCAACAGAATGACTAGGAGGAGGAACCCCCAAAATAGGAAAGACTCAGAGATTATGATTTATGCTGCAGATTTACAAATGGATGCAGATATAACCAAGATGTCAGAGATGGGATTCAGGTTAGCAATGGTGAAGACAATAGCTAGAATGGAGAAAACAATTAATGGCAACATAGAGTCTTTAAGGGCAGAAATGAAAGCTGAATTGGTAGAACTTAAAAATGCTATCAGTGAGATCCATTCTAATCTACATAATCTAACAGCTAGTGTAAGCAAGGCAGAAGAACGAATTAGGGACCTGGAAGACCATTTAATATATAAAAAGGGAAAAGAGGAGGCCAGGGAAAAACAACTCAGAATCCATGAAAATAGAATCAGAGAAATAAGTGACACCATGAAACGTTCCAGTGTCAGAATTATTGGAATCCCTGAGGGGGTGGAGAGAGAGAGAGAGGACTAGAAGATATGTTTGAGCAAATCATAGCAGAAAACTTCCCTAATCTGGGGAATGAAACAAACATTCATGTCCTAGAGGCAGAGAGGACCCCTCCCAAGATCAAGGGGGAAAACAGGCCAACACCCCGGCATGTAATAGTAAAACTTGCAAATCTTAGAACCAAGGAAACCATCTTAAGGGCAGTTAGGGGGAAGAGATTCCTTACGTACAGAGGGAGGAACATCAGAATAATGTCAAACCTATCCACAGAGACCTGGCAAGCCAGAAAGGCCTGGCAAGACATATTCAGGGTACTAAATGAGAAGAACATACAGCCAAGAATACTTTATCCAGCAAGGCTTTCATTTAGAATGGATGGAGAGATGCAGAGCTTCCATGACCGGCAGAAGTTGAAAGAATATGTGACCACTAAGCCGGCCCTGCAAGAAATATTAAGGGGGCTTCTATAAAAGTAGAAAGACCCCAAGAGTGATCTACAACAGAAATTTACAGGGACAATCTATAAAAACAACATCTTCACAGGCAACAGGATGACAATTAATTCATATCTTTCAATAATCACTCTTAACGTGAATGGCCTAAGTGCTCCCATAAAACTTCACAGGGTTGCAGATTGGAAAAAAAGACAGGACCCATCCATATGCTGTCTACAAGAGACTCATTTTGAACCCAAAGATACATCCAGACTGAAAGTGAAGGGATGGAGATCCATCTTCCATGCCAGCAGACCTCAAAAGAAAGCTGGGGTAGCAATTCTCATATCAGACAAAGTAGATTTTAAACAAAAGACTGTAGTTAGAGACACATAAGGACATTATATCATTCTTAAAGGGTCTATCCAACAAGATCTAACAATTGTAAATATCTATGCCCCCAACATGGGAGCAGCCATCTACATAAGCCAACTGTTAACCAAAATAAAGAGTCATATTGATAACAATATGTTAATTGTAGGAGACCTCAATACTCCACTCTCAGCAATAGACAGATCACCTAAGCAGAAAATCAACAAAGAAACAAGAGCTTTGAATGACACACTGGACCAGATGGACCTCATAGATATATACAGAACATTCCACCCTAAAACAACAAAATACTCATTCATCTTGAGCGCACACGGAACTTTCTCCAGAATAGACCACATACTGGGCCACAAATCAGGTCTCAACTGATACCAAATGTAGGATTATTCCCTGCATATTCTCAGACCACAATGTTTTAAAACTAGGACTCAATCACAAGAAAAAATTTGGCAGAAATTCAAACACTTGGAAGCTAAGACCACTCAGCAAAAATGAACTATTGGGACTTCATCAAGATAAAAAGATTCTGCACAGCAAAGGAAACAGTCAACAAAGCTAAGAGGCAAACCACGGAATGGGAGAAGATATTTGCAAATGACACTACAGATAAAGGGCTGGTATCCAAGATCTATAAGGAACTCAACACCCAAAAAACAAATAATCAAGTCAAAGAATGGGCAGAAGACATGAACAGACACTTCTCAAAAGAAGACATACAAGGGACGCCTGGGTGGCTCAGTCATTAAGCGTCTGCCTTCAGCTCAGGTCATGATCCCAGGGTCCTGGGATCGAGCCCCACATCAGGCTCCCTGCTCAGCGGGAAGCCTGCTTCTCCCTCTCTCACTCCCCCTGCTTGTGTTCCCTCTCTCGCTGTGCTTCTCTCTGTCAAATAAATAAATAAAATCTTAAAAAAAAAAAAAGAAGACATACAAATGGCTAACAGACACATGAGAAAAATGTTCATCATCATTAGCCATCAGGGAAATCCAAATCAAAACCACACTGAGATACCACCTTACACCAGTTAGAATGGCAAAAATGGACAGGGAAAGAAACAACAAATGTTGAAGAGGTTGTGGAGAAGGGGGAACCCTCTTACACCATCAGTGGGAATGCAAATTGGTACAGCCACTTTGGAAAACAGTGTGGAGGTGCCTCAGAAAATTAAAAATAGAGCTCCCTATGACCCAGCAATTGCACTGTTGGGTATTTACCCCAAAGACACAGATGTAGCAAAAGAAGGGCCATATGCACCCCAATGTTCATAGCAGCAATGTCCTCAATAGCCAAACTGTGGAAAGAACCGAGATGCCCTTCAACAGATGAATGGATAAAGAAGATGTGGTCCATATATACAATGGAATATTACTCAGCCATCAGAAAGGATGAATACCCAACTTTTACATTAACATGGATGGGACTGGAGGAGATTATGCTAAGTGAGATAAGTTAAGCAGAGAAAGTCAATTATCATATGGTTTCACTTATTTGTGGAACATAAGGAATAGTATGGAGGACATTAGGAGAAGGAAGGGAAAAATGAAGGGGGGGTAATCGGAGGGGGAGACGAACCATGAGAGACTATGGACCCTGGGAGGCAAACAGGGTTTTAGAGGGGAGGGTGGTAGGGGGATGGTTTAGCCTGGTGATAGGCATTAAGGAGGGCAAGTATTGCATGGTGCATTGGGTGTTATACAAAAACAATGAATCATGGAACACTACATCAAAAACTAATGATATACCATATGGTGACTAACATAACATAATAAAATAGAATAAAATTTAGAAAAAAGTTTGTGATTTTTAAAAGCTTGATAAGATTCTGATGTGTATCAAGGTTGAGCAGCAGCCCTCCAGCTGGTTATACTAGTCACATCAAATGTGCCTGCACATGTTACAAGGAAATACATTTAATCATTCATCATAGAAATGTATTTCAATATGATTGCTGAAAATAATTTATTTAGATATGGATATTATTATTTTTGTAGATTTTATCTAAAAGTATGCACCATCTGTTTATTGATTATGGTAGCTATATATTAAAGAGTTCCATTTTTAGGTGAAATATATTCAATAAAAAGGAAATAATTTTTATCTTAATGTTTAAACTACAGTGCAATTAACTAAATTATCATGTCCTATATGGTAGCTGCTAATATATGTATGCCATAATTAAGAGGAAACAATTAGCCTAATGCATACTGATTTGAAGTTGCAAATGTAGTAATTGACTGCAAACATTATAACCTAAAGGAATAAATAGTATTGAGCTATCAGACTCTTGGGAAGGTATAATGGGAATATAATGAGCAGTTTTATTTCAAAACCCCACAAATATTTTGTAAAATGCTGTTTATTCATACAGCCCAGCTCTGAGATTTTCTGCCTTCTTCAGCTCCTTTATGATCTCTGCTTCTATTCCGGGATTCAGAGTTTTCCAATGAGTTAATTCCCAAATTGTGCTATGTTATTTCCTCTCAAAAAGAAGCCAATAAAATCAGAAGAAAAGTGTGAGAAGTGGTAAGCATGGTTAACAGTGTACTTTGGAGTTATCAAACATTGAATATGTTAACTTTCCTTCTCAAACTCCAAAACTCCAAGCATAATATATGGCTTTCCCCAAATTTGTTGATAGAAAAATAATTGCATATTTACCTCAAATATAAGTTAAGGATGAGATATTTGTAAGTGTGGGGAATGAAGAAGTATGAGAAAATGACAGATTTATAATGAATTAATATTCCCTCCAAAATTAATAGAATTCCCCCTCCTGCATCATTGTAAATCTTTGTATCTTATCACTTTTATCTCAGAATTGATGATGTGATAGCCAATTTATTTTCCATCCCTCCCATGTTATCCTCCACTTTCCCCATTTTCTTTCTTCTTACCATTTAATGCTCTAATTCCTAAATGATTGAACTAGTTCATCCTTTGAGTAGCTACCAAATACATCTAATATTCTTAGGCTATGTAAATTGTCTCCCCAGTGAAGGCTACATGACTTGCAACCCTAGGAGGATACACAGAAGCCTCTCAGGATTTGAATCCTCAACATTTCCCTTTGGAAACCTAGAAATAGTTACTTCAGTCAAATACCTCAAAAGGAAGGAAAGCCATGGAGACATGTAGGAAAGTAAGAGTCAGATATTTGTTTTTTTAAGAGGATTTCTTTTTTTAATAATTTTTTATTATGTTATGTTAATCACCATACAGCACGTCATTAGTTTTTGATGTAGGGTTCCGTGATTCACTGTTTGCATATAACACCCTGTGCTCCATGCAATACCAGGAGACAAACCATGAGAGACTATGGAATCTGGGAATCAAACTGAGGGTTTTAGAGGGGAGGGGGCTGGGAGCATGGGTGAGACTGGCACATATTGCAGGTATTATATTTGAATTATATTATTTATAAAAGATCGGACAGTGAATGTGTGGTTAAGAGAGTCAGTTCTAGGATATGAGGTATTATCCCATCTTCTCTTGCTGGTAATTGATAAAAGCAGTTGGTTAGCACTGTTGGTGACAATATATAAATTGGTACAGGCACTATGAACAACAGTATGGAAATTCCTTTACAAATTAAAAATAGAAATACCATACAATCTAGTAATTCCACATCTGGTATTTACCCAAGAAACAAAAACACTAATTCAAAAAGATATATGCATTCCTAGGTGTATTCCAACATTATTAACAATAGCCAAGACATGTAAGCAGCCCATGTCCATCATAGATGAATGGATAAAGAAGTAACACATACACACACAATGAAATGTTATACAGCCATAAAAAAGAAAAAAAAAAAAACCTTTGAATTTGCAACGACATGGATGGATCTAGAAGGTATAATGCTAAGTGAAATAAGTCAGGCAGAAAAAGCCAAATACCATATTTCACTTACATGTGGGATCCAAAAAAATAAAAGCAGTGAGCAAACAAACAACAACAATAAAAAACAGAAATAGACTCAGAAATGCAGAGAACAAACTGTTTGTTGCAAGAAGGGCAGGGGTAAGGGGTGGACAAATTAGGTAAAGGAAATTAAGAAATAGAAACTTCTAGTTATAAAATAATTAAGTCACAATGATGAAAAGTACAGCACAAGGAATATTGTGAATAATATTGTAATATTATTGTAGGGTAACAAATGGTGACTACACTTACTGTGGTGAGCATTTGATAAGGTGTATGATTGTTGAATCACTATGTTGTACACATGAAACTAATATAATGTACATTATACTTCATTAAAAAATAAAAATTAAAAAGTTGATTAGCAAATAATACCCATAATATCATATCTATAATAGCAAGAAGGTAAACTGTGGTCTATGTTACTTGCATTATTTTTATAAAATTACACATAAAATGATAAGGTTTCATTTGTTTGATTGATGATGAATGAGTCAGTGAGCATTCATTTATCGCCTACTTTTCAGATTCCTACAGCAGAATTTCTCAATGGATTTAGAGGACTTAATGACAGGGATTCACTCCCATGCAAATTGCAGGCAAGTGGGGATTAGGGTTCACACTGCAAAATGAGGGCCAATAAATCATAGCACTGCGATGAATAAATGTATTTGTAGATCAGATAATGACTGGAGGAAGCTAACCATTTTGGAGGAGGGTAAACCCAAGGTAATTTAGAGTAGGGGATCTTCAGAGTCCTACATAGAAAGTGTGGAGTACACAAGCTGTTTTTTTAGGGGGGAGTTGTTTTGTTTTTTGTTGTTTGTTCATTTGTTGTTTTTGTTGTTTAATTTTATTATGTTATGTTAGTCACCATACAATACATCATTAGTTTTTGATGTGGTGATCCACAATCTATTGTTTTCGTATAACACCCAGTGCTCCATGCAGTACATGCCCTCCTTAATACCCATCACCGGGCTAACCAATCCCCCCTCCCCACTCCCCTATAAAACCCTGTTTGTTTGTCAGAGTCCATAGTCTCTCATGGTTCATCTCCCCCTCCTATTTCCATCCCCCCTTCACTTTTCCCTTCCTTCTCCTAAAGTCCTCCATGTTATTCCTTATGTTCCACAAATAAGTGAAACCATATGATAATTGACTTTCTCTGCTTGACTTATTTCACTTAGCATAATCTCCTCCAGTCCCATCCATGTTGATGTAAAAGTTGGGTAGTCATCCTTTCTGATGGCTGAGTAATATTCCATTGTATATATGGACCACATCTTCTTTATCCATTCATCTGTTGAAGGGCATCTTGGCTCTTTCCACAGTTTGGCTATTGTGGACATTACTGCTATGAACATTGGGGTGCATATGGCCCTTCTTTTCACTACATCTGTGTCTTTGGGGTAAATACCCAGGAGTGCAATTGCTGGGTCATAGGATAGCTCTATTTTTAATTTTCTGAGGCACCTCCACATTGTTTTCCAAAGTGGCTGTACCAACTTGCATTCCCACCAACAGTGTAAGAGGGTTCCCCTTTCTCCACAACCTCTCCAACATTTGTTGTTTCTTGCCTTGTCAATTTTTGCCATTCTAACTAGCGTAAGGTGGTATCTCTGACTTGATTATTTGTTTTTTGGGTGTTGAGTTTCAGAAGTTCTTTATAGATCTTGGATACCAGCCCTTTATCTGTAGTGTCATTTGCAAATATCTTCTCCCATCCTGTGGGTTGCCTTTTTGTTTTGTTGACTGTTTCCTTTGCTGTGCAGAAGTTTTTATCTTGATGAAGTCCCAAGTGTTCATTTTTGCATTTGTTTCCCTTGCTTTTGGAGACATGTCTAGGAAGAAGTTGCTGTGGCCGATGTCAAAGAGGTTACTGCCTATGTTCTCTTCAAGGATTTTGATGGATTCCTGTCTCATATTGAGGTCTTTATCCATTTTGAGTTTATCTTTGTGTATGTTAGAGAATGGTCGAGTTTCATTCTTCTGCATGTGGCTGTCCAATTTTCCCAGCACCATTTATTGAAGAGACTGTCTTTTTTCCCTTGCATGTTTTTTCCTGCTTTGTTCAAGATTATTTGATCATAGAGTTGAGGGTCCATATCAGGGCTCTCTATTCTGTTCCATTGGCCTATATGTCTGTTTTTGTGTCAGTAGCATGCTGTCTTGGTGATGACTGCTTTGTAATATAGCATGAAATCGGGCAATGTGATGCCCCCAGCTTTGTTTCTCTTTTTCAACATATCCTTGGTGATTGGGGGTCTTTTCTGATTCCATACAAATTTTAGGATTGTTTGTTCCAGCCCTTTGAAAAATGTCATTGGAATTTTGATCGGGATGGCATTGAAGGTACAGATTGCTCTGGGTAGCATAGACATTTTAACAATGTTTATTCTTCCGATCCATGAGCATGGAAAGTTTTTCCATCTTTTTGTGTCTTCTTCCAGTTCTTTCATGAGTGTTCTGTAGTTCCTAGAGTATAGATCCTTTACCTCTTTGGTTAGGTTTATTCCGAGGTATTTATGGCTTTTGGTGCTATTGTAAATGGAATTGATTCTTAAATTTCTCTTTCTACAGTTGCATTGTTAGTGTATAAGAAAGCAACTGATTTCTGTGCATTGATTTTGTATCCTGCCACATTACTGAATTGCTGTATGAGTTCTAGTAATTTGGGGGTGGAGTCTTTTGGGTTTTCCACATAAAGTATCATGTCGTCTGCAAAAAGAGAGAGTTGACTTCTTCTTTGCCAATTGGAATACCTTTTATTTCTTTTTGTTGTCTGATTGCTGTTGCTAGGACTTCTAGTACTGTGTTGAACAATAGTGATGAGAGTGGGCATCCTTTTCTTGTTCCTGATCTTAAGGGAAAGGCTCTCAGCTTTTCCCCATTGAAGATGATATTCACTGTGGGTTTATCATAGATGGATTTCATGAACTTGAGGAATGTTCCCTCTATCCCTATACTCTGAAGAGTTTTAATCAGGAAAGGATGCTGTATTTTGTTAGATGCTTTTTCTGCATCAATTGAGAGCACCATATGGTTCTTCTCCCTCCTCTTATTAATGTGTTCTATCACATTGATTGATTTGCGAATGTTGAACCACCTTGCATCCCGGGGATAAATCCCACTTGGTTGTGGGGGATGATCCTTTTAATATATTGTTGGATCCTATTAGCTAGGATTTTCTTGAGAATTTGGAATCCATATTCATCAGGGATATCGTTCTGAAATTCTTCTTTTTGATGGGGTCTTTGCCTGGTTTGGGGATTAAGGTAATGCTGGCCTCATAGAATGAATTTGGAAGTTTTCCTTCTGTTTCTATTTTTTGAAAGAGCTTCAGTAGAATAGGTATTATTTCTTCTTTGAATGTTTGGTAGAATTCCCCAGGGAATCCATCAGGCCCTGAACTCTTGTTTTTTGGGAGGTTTTTGATCACTGCTTCAATCTCCTTACTGGTTATTGGCCTATTCAGGTTTCAATTTCTTCCTGCTTCAGTCTTGGTAGTTTATAGGTTTCCAAGAAGGCATCCATTTCATCCAGGTTGCTCAGCTATTGGCATATAGTTGTTGATAATAATTTCTAATAACTGTTTCTATTTCCTTGGTGTTAGTTGTGATCTCTCCCCTTTCACTCATAATTTTATTAATTTGAGTCCTTTCTCTTTTCTTTTGGATATGTCTGGCCAGTGGTTTTTCTTTCTTATTAATTCTTTCAAAGAATCAGCTTCTAGTTTTGTTGATCTGATCTACTGTGTTTCTGGTTTCTAATTCATTGATCTCTGCTCTAATCTTAATTATTTCTCTTCTAATGCGTGGCTTAGGCATTGTTTGTTGCTTTTCCTCTAGGTCTTTAAGTGTAGAGTTAGTTGGTGAATTCGGGGTTTTTCTATTTTTTGAGTGAGGCTTGGATGGCTATGTATTTCCCCCTTAGAACCGCCTTTGCAGTATCCCATAGGTTTTGGACCGATGTGTTTTCATTCTCATTGGATTCCATGAATTGTTTAAGTTCTTCTTTGATTTCCTGGTTGACCCAAACATTCTTGAGCAGAGTGGTCTTTAGCTTCCACGTGTTTGAATTTCTGCCAAAATTTTTCTTGTGATTGAGTTCCAGCTTTAGAGAATTATGGTCTGAGAATATGCAGGGAATAATCTCAACATTTGGTATCAGTTGAGACCTGATTTGTGACCCAGTATGTGGTCTATTCTGGAGAAAGTTCCATGTGTGCTTGAGAAGAATGAGTATTCTATTGTTTTAGGGTGGAATTACAAGCTGGTTATTCTCTTCCAATACAATTCATGGAAGCCTCCTTATTGCCCCTTTCATGTCCTTGTTCCTCAAAGTATAGATAAAAGGGTTAAGCATAGGAGTCAGCAGACTGTATAACAGGGCCATGAGTTTGTCCTTGTCCTGGGAATTAGTATCAGCAGGTTGCACATACATGCATATTACAGCCCATAGAAGAGAGAGACAACAATAACATGAGAGCCACAAGTATTGAAGGCCTTCTTGTTTCCTGTTGACGACCGAATTCTGACCACTGTAGCTACAATGAACCCATAGGAGAGAAGGATAAGAGACAAGGGAACCAGGGTAAAGAACATCACCACAAGAGAGAGCATAGTTACATTGAAAGTGGTGTCGACACAGGACACCTTGGTCATCACTGGACTCTCACACAAGAAGTCATCCACCTTGTTGTTTCCACAAAGTGGCAGCTGGACGGTGAGGGATGACTGAAGCAAGGAGTTAGCCAAACCAATTATCCATGCCACAGCTACTAGGGAGACAGAGTCACCGATCCATGATAGCCTGGTACTTCAAGGGCTTGCAGATGGCCACGTACCGATCCAAGGACATGACTGCCAAGAGGATGCATTCTGTGGCCGCCAGAAAGTGAAACATATAGAACTGGGCCACACAGCCTGCATAACTGATGGACTTATCTGGTCCCCAGAGATTCAGCAGCAGTTGAGGGATGGTGGTTGTGGTAAAACACAGGTCCAGGAAGGAGAGGTTGGAAAGGAAGAAGTACATAGGACTGTCAAGATAAGGGTCTCCCCTGGACACCACAATAATCGAGATGTTTCCCCCTAGTGTGTAGATGTAAGCCACAAACACCATTATGAAGAGTGGCATTTCCAACCAGGGATGGTCAGAGAAACCCAAGAGGATGAAGACCTTTGGAGTACTTGCATTGCCAGATTGATGACAGTCATTCCTCTTGTTGGTGGATTCAAGTCAAAGTGAAAAAATATTTATAGAAAAACTATTAGGGAAGAGAAAAGTCAGCATTGCTCTTATACCAGAGAATATTATAAAACAGAGGAATGTTTCCCAGGAACCGGCCATGCTGACCTACTACATGGTTTCATTTCTTTCATCCACTGTCTGCTGACCCTGGGCCACTCTGCTTGAATTCATGACTTGGTTTAGGTAAGTTCAGGAATTTCTGAGCTCCAGCTGGATCGATCTGAATGCATAGAAATGAGACATAGTGCTGTTCCTTGGGCCTATGCCTCAAATCCTAAAATGACTTTTGCAGCATAAACCTTTTGTCATAACAGGAAACATGCAGTTGAAAGGAAATGATTCCTTGCCACATGTTCAGTACTTGAGGAACAATGCAAACAGTAACTGATAGCACAGCCTGGTGATATGAGACATTCAAGACATCAGTGCTTAAAAATGATATGGTATGTTCTAGTGCTCGTCACATCAGGAGTAGTAATCTATCACAAACTTGACAGCTGTATGGTTGTTTATGGGTTTGCCGTTTGTTTCCATTGCACCTGTGAGTGTATGTGTATGTGTGTGACTTGGGTTATGATGTAAAATGTATATCTTGCATTCAGAAGTGGTAAGAAGTTTCAAACACTGTTGTAGTAGAAAAGAGGATATGACATCAGAGAACCTGGATCCAGTCGACTGCTGATAGTTAACACTTAGACCTTTTCTGCATTGCTTACTAGCCAGCTGTGTTTTGTGAGGATTAATTAATCCAATATGTGTGACTATGCTTCATTAAGTGAAATACTTAACATGTGGGTAGTTATTTTTATGAAGTGTAGTGCCCAGTGGTGATTAAGAGTCCATATCAACTCATTAATCCTTGTTCCAGTTGCATCCAAATATTCAGTGTGCTTACCCCTGCCAGAAGCCTCACAAGGATTACATTTTCTTCTCTTTCATTCTCCAAATCACTCCTATTATGTGGCTTGAATCCAGTGTTCATGATGTTAAGCTTTTTATGCCAGTACACATATATTTTAATTCATAGAAATGCCCACTAATGCAAACAGTGACCCTACATTATTTTTCATTGAAAGAGACACATTTTAATGTTTTAAGTTATAATGATGTTGCATTATTAAATGTATCAATTTATTTCCAAATTTCTTTTAGTATACAGCTTTGCATAGAGAGGTGACAACACGCATGGAGTTGCAAAAAGATAAAATCAATGAAGCTAAATAGATCACTCCCACCCACATACAACATCTCTCTTAAGTCATTGCAGGTATTCAATGGTCATGTTCCCTGTTTTTGCAAAATTGACATGGATCTTTTCTTTCCAACAGTGTTAAGTGTTAGAGATAAAGACTGAATATTCTCTCTGCATTCAGTGGCTTCACCTCATCATATCTTAGTTCCTTAATATTAGTCATTTGTTTGACTTGAAGGATCCCAAATATATTTAGATGTGGAAACAAATTTTTCTCCAAAGTTATATTTGTTAAGGAAAGTTTCCTCTCTGTATATAAAGCTGTGGGACATTTTCCTCATAGAGATAATAAATCTCACTGGGCATTACTTGGCAAGAAACACTGTAGAAATTCCCTCGTGGGAATACTACCTTCTAATTTTCTTCTTGCCACAATGAAATAGAAAGATAAATTTTGGAGTTTTCCTTGCTGTGGGGAATGGACTCAGGAGTAAAAGAATCTTAGAAAAACACATTTACCTCAACAATTTCATAGAAAACTTCCTTACATACCAGTGAAAATTTAACATAATTGTTTTTGGTGTCAAGATAGAATTTTCTATTTATATTCTCCTTGGATTATTGTTTCTTGAGATTCTTGCTATAATAAAGGCAGGAATATTCTTTAATCTATGCAGAGAAATCACCCAATTACCACATTCCCCCACCAACCTCCCCTCGAGTAACTCTCAGCTTGTTTCCATAGTTAAGTGTCTCATGGTTTTTCTCCATCTTTGATGATTTCTTCTTCAGTTTTCCTTCCCTTCCTCTATGATCCTCTGTGCTGTTTCCTATATTCCACATATGAGTGAAACCATATGATAATTGTCTTTCTCTGATTGACATATTTTGCTGAGCATAATACCCTCCAGTTCCATCCATGTGGAGGTAAATGGTAGGTATTCATCCTTTCTGATGGCTGAGTAATATTCCATTTTATTTATGGACCACATCTTCTTTATCAATTCATCTGTTGAAGGACATCTTGGTTCCTTCCATAGTTTGGCTATTGTGGACATTGCTGCTATAAACATTGGGGCACAGATGCAATTTTTGGGTCATAGGGTAGCTCTATTTTCAAATTTTTGAGGAACCCCATACTGTTTTCCAGAGTGGCTATACCAGCTTGCATTCCCACCAACAGTGTAAGACAGTTCCCCTTTCTCCACATCCTTGCCAACATTTGTTGTTTCTTGCCTTGTAAATTTTTGCCATTCTAACTGGTGTAAAGTGGTATCTCATTGTGGTTTTGATTTGAATTTCCCCGATGGCTAGTGACATTGAACATTTTTCATGTGTCTGTTAGCCATTTGTATGTCTTCTTTGGAGAAATATCTGTTCATGTCTTCTGCCCATTTCTTAACTGGATTATTTGGTTTTTGGCTGTTGAGTTTTAGAAGTTCTTTATAGATCTTTGATATCAGCCCTTTATCTGTAAGTCATTTGCAAATATCTTCTCCCTTTCCAAGGATTGTCTCTTTGTTTTGTTGACTGTTTCTTTTGCTGTGCAGAAGATTTTTTTAATTTAATTTAATTTTATTATGTTATGTTAGTCACCATACAGTACATCATTAATTTTTGATGTAGTGATCCATGATTCATTGTGTTTGTATAACACCCAGTGCTCCATGCAGTATGTGCCCTCCTTAATACCCATCACCCTCCCCTCCAACACCCTTAGTCTATTTCTCAGAGTTCATAGTCTCTCATGGTTCATCTCTCGCTCCTATTTCCCCCCCTTCATTTTCCCCTTCTTCCTCCTAATGTCCTCCATGCTACTCTTTATGTTCCACAAATAAGTGAAACCATATGATAATTGACTTTCTCTACTTGATGTATTTCACTTAGCATAATCTCCTCCAGTCCCATCCATGTCAATGCAAATGGTGGGTATTCATCCTTTCTGATGGCTGAGTAATATTCCATTGTATATATGGACCACATCTTCTTTATCCATTCATCTGTTGAAGGGCATCTCAGCTCTTTCTACAGTTTGGCTATTGCAGACATTGGGGCTATGAACATTGGGGTGTATATGGCCCTTCTTTTTACTACATCTGTGTCTGTGGGGTAAATACCCAGTAATGCAATGCCTGGGTCATGGGGTAGCTCTATTTTTAATTTTTTGAAGAACCTCCATGCTGTTTTCCAAAGTGGCTGTACCAACAGAAGATTTTTATCTTGAAGTTCATTTTTGCTTTTGTTTCCCTTGCTTTTGGAGACATGTCTTGAAAGAAGTTGCTGTGGCCGATCTCGAAGAAGTTACAGTCAATGTTCTCCTCTAGAATTTTGAGGATTCCTCTCTCACATTGAGGTTTTTCATCCATTTTGAATTTATCTTTGTGTATGGTGTAAGAGAATGGTCTAGTTTCATTCTTCTGCATGTGGTTGTCCAGTTTCCCTGGCACCATTTATGGAAGAGACTTTTTTCTAATGGATGTTTTTTTCCTGATTTGTCAAAGATTAGTTGACCATAGACTTGAAGGTCAATTTCTGGGTTCTCTACTCTGTTCCATTGATCTATGTGTCTGTTTTTGTACCACATACTGTCTTATGACTACAGCTTTGTAATATAGCTTGAAGTCAGGCATTGTGCTGCCCCAGCTTTGGTTTTCTTTTTCAACATTCCCCTGGTGATTTGGGGTCTTTTCTGCTTCCATACAAATTTGAGGATTGTTTGTTCCAGCTCTGTGAAAAAAAAAATGTCAATGGTATTTTAATAGGAATTGCATTGAAAGTATAAATTGCTCTGGGCAGCATAGACATTTTAACAATGTTTATTCTTCCAATCCATGAGCATGGAATGTTTTTCCATCTTTTGTGTCTTCCTCAGTTACTTTCATAACTGTCTGTAGTTTCTAGAGTATAGATGTTTTTCCTCTTTAATTAGGTTTATTCCTAGGGATCTTATGGTTTCTGGTGATATTGTAAATTGAAATTCTGTAATTTCTCTTTCTTCAGTTATATTGTTTCTGTATAGAAATACAACTGATTTCTGTGCATTGATTTTTGTATCCTGCCACGTTGCTGAATTGTTGCATGAGTTCTAATAACTTGGGGATCGAGTCTTTTTTTTATTGTTATGTTAATCCCCATACATTACACCATTAGTTTTAGATGTAGTGTTCCATAATTCATTGTTTGTGCGTAACACCCAGTGCTCCATGCAGAATGTGCCCTCCTCAATACCCGGGATGGCGTCTTTTGGGTTTTCACATAAAGTATCATGTGTTTGTGAAGAGAGTTTGACTTCTTCTTTGCCAATTTGAATGCCTTTTATTTCTTTTTGTTGTCTGATTGCTGAGGCTAGGACTTCTAGTACTATGTGGAATGATAATGGTGTGAGTGGGCATCCTTGTCGTGCTCCTGTTCTTAAGGGGAAGGCTCTCAACATTTCCCCATTGAGAATGATATTCTCCATGGAATTTTCATAGATGGTTTTTATGAAATTGAGGAATGTTCCCTCTATCCCTATACTTTGAGGAGTTTTAATCAGGAAAGGATGCTGTATTTTGTCAAGTTCTTTCTCTGCATCAATTGAGAGGATCATATGGTTTTTGTCTTTTATTAATGTGCTCTATCATGTTGATTGATTTGCAAATGTTGAACTACCCTTGCATCCCAGGAATAAATCCAACTGGTCATGGTGAATAATCCTTTTAATGTACTGTTTGGATCCCATTGGGTAGAAATTTATTGAGATTTTGACATCCATGTTCATCAGGGATATTGGTCTGAAAATTCTCCTTTTTGATGGGGTCTATGTCTGGTTTGGGATCAGGGTATTGCTGGCCTCATAGAACAAGTTTGGAAGTTTTCCTTGTATTTCTATTTTTTGAAACAGCTTCAGGAGAATAAGAATTATCTCCTCTTTAAATGTTTGGTAGAATTCCCTTGGGAAGCCATCTGGCCCTGGACTTTTGTTTTTTGGGAGGTTTTTGATTACTGCTTCAATTTCATTACTGGTATTGGTCTATTTGGATTGTCTATTTCTTCCTGCTTTCATTCTTGGTAGTTTATAAGTTTCCAGGAAGGCATCCATTTCTTCCAGGTTGCTTAATTTGGTGGCATATAATTGCTGGTAATAATGTTTAATAATTGTTTCTATTTCCTTGGTGTTAGTCGTGATCTTTCCCCCTTTCATTCATAATTTTATTAATTTGGGTCCTTTCCCTTTTCTTTTGGATAAGTCTAGCCAGTGGCTTACCTTTTTTATTAATTCTTTCAAAGAACCAGTTTCTAGTTTCCTTGATCTTTTCTACTGTTTTTCTGGTTTCTATTTCATTGATTTCTGCTCTAATCTTTATTATTTTTCTTCTCCTGCCTTATTTGCTGGACCTTCTCCATCTCCTTTAGGGGTAAGCTTAGTTTGTGCATTTGGGATTTTTCTTATTTTTTGAGAGAGGCTTGCATGGCTATTTATTTCCCCCTTAGGACTGCCTTTTCTGTATCCTATAGGTTTTGGACTGATGTGTTATCGTTCTCACTAGTTTCAATGAATTGTTTAAGTTCTTCTTTAATATCCTGGTTGACCCATTCTTTAGCAGGATGCTCTTTAACTTCCACCTGTCTGAGTTCCTTCTAAATTTCTTCTTGTGGTTGAGTTCCAGTTTCACAGCATTGTGGTATGAAATATGCAGGGGATAATCTCAATCTTTTGGTATTGGTTGAGACCTGATTTGCGACCCAGTATGTGGTCTATTCTGGAGAAAGTTCCATGTGCGCTTGAGAAGAATGAGTGTTCTGTTATTTTAGGATGGACTGTTCTGTATATATCTATGAGGTCCATCTGGTCCAATGTTTACCTCAGAGCTCTTGTTTCTTTGTTGATCTTCTGTTTAGATGATCTGTCCATAGCTGTGAGTGGAGTGTTGAGGTCTTCCACTATTAATGTATTATTGTCAATATGTTTCTTCATTTTCATTATTAATTGGTTTATATAATTTGCTGCTCCCATATTGGGGGCAAAGATATTTATAATTGTTAGTTCTTCTTATTGAATAGAACCTTTAAGTATGATATAGTGTCCCTCTACATCTCTTACTACTGTCTTTGGTTTAAAATGCAATTTTGGGGGGCGCCTGGGTGGCTCAGTCATTAGGCATCTGCCTTCAGCTCAGGTCATGATCCCAGGGTCCTGAGATTGAGCCCTGCATTGGGCTCCCTGCTCAGCGGGAAGCCTGCTTCTCCTTCTCCCACTCCCCCTGCTTGTGTTCCTGCTCTCGCTGTCTCTCTCTCTGTCAAATAAATAAAACCTTTAAAAATAAATAAATAAAATGCAATTTTTGTGATATGAGAATTACTAACCCAGCTTTCTTTTGAGGTCCATTGGCATGGCAAATTGTTCTTCATTCCCTCACTTTCAATCTGGAGGTGACTTTAGGCTCAAAATGGGTCTCTTGTAGACAGCAAATGGATGGGCCCTGCTTTTTTATCCAATCTGAAATCCTGTGTCTTTTCATGGGAGCATTCAGCCCATTTACATTCAGTGTAACTATTGAAAGATCTGAATTTAGTCCCATTGTATTACCTGTAAAGTCCCTGTTTCTGTATATTTTCTGTTTCTTTTTGGTCTATGCGACTCTTGGGGTTTCTCTTCGCTTACAGAATCCCCCTTAATATTTCTTGCAGGGTTGGCTTAGTAGTCACATATTCTTTCAGCTTCTGCCTATCCTGAAAGCTCTTTATCTCTCCATCCATTCTGAATGACAGCCTTTCTGGATAAAGTATTCCTGCCTGCATGTTCTTTTCATTTAGTACCCTATGTCTTGCCAACCTTTTCTGGCTTGCCAGGTCTATGTGGACAGGTCTGATGTTATTCTGATGTTCCTCCCTTTGTATGTAAGAAATCTTTTTCCCCAGCTGCTCTCTGGATAGCTTCCTTTGCTCTAAGATTTGTAAGCATCATTATTACATGTCAGGGTATTGATCTATTTTTATTGATTTTGGGAAGGGTCCTGTTGCCTCTTGGACATGAATGCTTGTTTCCTTTTCCAGATTAGGGAAGTTCAGCTATGATTTGTTCAAATATACCTTCTAGTCCCCCCCCCGCCCCCCCCCACCGTCAGGTATCCCAATAATTCTGACTTTGGAACATTTCATGGCACTGTTCATCTCTTTAAGTCTATTTTCGTGTGTTATTAGCTGCCTATCCCTATCTCTTCAGCTTCCTTCCTTTCTATCAGCTTATCTTCCAGGTCACTAATTCGTTCCTCTGCCTCATTTAGCCTGGCTGTTAGAGTGTCCAGTTTAGATTGTATCTCATTCATAGCATTTTTAAGTTCTGCCTGATTAGATCTCATTTCTGCTTTTAAACATTCTATATTGTCACTAATGCTTTTGTCAAGCCTAGCTATTGACTTCATGATTGCTATTCTGAAGTCTGTCTTTTTCATCTTCCTTATATCCATATCCATTAGTTCTGTGGCAGAGAACATTGTCCCTGGTTCTTTTCTTTGTTGAGAGCTCCTCCTCCTTGTCATTCTATTGAGGAATGGATGAGTGAATGGACGGGGTCCAAAATATCAACCATGACTCAAGGTAGATATACCCTAGCAAAATCAGAGTGATCAGATGCCACCACCAAAAAAACAAAGCCAAGCCCCCTTCCACATGATCACGCTGAGCTAATACCCGTGCCTGGAATCCAGCCGCAACCTCAGTGGCGCCTGCCGCCTGCCACCACCTCTGGACCATGGACCCCTGCAAAGTGAGTGAGCTTTGGGCTTTCGCGAAAATGTGTAAGCAGGATCCGAATGTTCTGCACACCGAGGAAAAGCACTTCATGCGGGAGTGGGTGGAGAGCAGGGGGTGTAAAATACCACCTGCCACTCATAAAACTAAATCAGAAGACAATATCAAGGAAGAAAAAACAGATAGTAAGAAGGCGGAGGAAAACATAAAGACAGATGAACCATCAAGTTAGGAAAGTGATCTAGAAATTGACAATGAAGGTGTGATTGAACGAGATACTGATGCCCCTCAAGAAATGGGAGACGAAAATGTAGAGATAATCGAGGAAATGATGGATCAGGCAAATGATAAAAAAGTGGCTGCCATTGATGCCCTAAATGATGGTGAACTACAGAAAGCCATTGACTTGTTCACAGATGCCATCAAACTGAATCCTCACTTGGCCATTCCGTATGCCAAGAGAGCCAGTGTCTTCATCAAATTACAGAAGCCAAAAGCTGCCATTCGAGACTGTGACAGAGCTATTGAAACAAATCCTGATTAAGCTCAGCCTTATAAGTGGCGAGGCAAAGCACACAGACTTCTGGGCCATTGGGAAGCAGCAGCACATGATCTTGCCCTTGCTTGTAAACTGGATTACGATGAAGATGCTAGTGCAATGCTGAAAGAAGTTCAACCGAGGGCCCAGAAAATTGCTGAACATTGGAGAAATATGAGCGAAAACGTGAAGAGCGAGAGATCAAAGAAAGAATAGAAAGGGTTAAGAAGGCTCAGGAAGAACATGAGAGAGCCCAGAGGGAGGAAGAAGACAGACAATCAGGAGCTCAGTATGGCTCTTTCCCAGGTGGCTTTCCTAGGGGAATGCCTGGTAATTTTCCTGGAGGAATGCCTGGAATGCAGGAATGCCTGGGCTCAATGAAATTCTTAGTGATCCAGAGGTTCTCGCAGCCATGCAGGATCCAGAAGTTATGGTGGCCTTCCAAGATGCGGCCCAGAACCCAGCGAATATGTCAAAATATCAGAGCAATCCAAAGGTTATGAATCTCATCAGTAAACTGTTAGCCAAATTTGGAGGTCAAGCATAATGCCCTTCTGACAAATAAAGCCCTTGCGGAAGGAAAAGCAAGGATCACCTAATGGATGTCACAATAATGCAAACCAGCATACCTCTGACCTTCTCATGAAGAAAGCTGGGGTGCTGTGAAAAGAATCCCTACCCCTCTGCCCCACATGCAACTGAAACATTCTACAGTGTTTTGCCATAGGGTATTCATTCAGATAATGTTTTCCTACTAGGAATTACAAACTTTAAACACTTTTTAAACCTTAAAAATATTTAAAAACATATTAAAAGGGTGTGTTAGTCCCTACATTTTTCTTTACTAATCAGTTCAGTTTTTTTTCCTTTGGATTAATTGGGCAAGGAAGATACTTCAGTGTGGGAGATTTATTGCTCAGTTTGAGTGAAATAAAGGTTTATATTTAAATAGATGAAGTTTGAGTTGGAGATATGGTTTCTGAGGCATTTTGACTTGTGTTTTTAAATGCTTTATTTTTTAAACACGATTTATTTGGGTAAAACCATTGGGACCTGCAGTACTGCAGGAGGACCTGGGTAGGGACCGGAAGTGCTTGGCAGGGCAGCAGCAATCTTACTCCTTTTTTACAGTGTGCACCCTTGTGCAGATGCATTTAAATCTTACACTGTGGTGAAGGGATGATTTTTATAATGCTGCAGTAGAATTGGATTACTTAGCTGTGTTCTTGTCTGATATAGAAAATAAATGTTTGCATTATTCCCACATAGGGGAAATAAGAGAATACTTTTCTTTTTATATTTCTGTGTTTAGAGTGACCTTCCTGGTCAGAAAATATCCATCTCTTGGTGTGCTTCTACTTGTTTTCACCTCCCCCCGCACCACCGCCCCATACTCTTTTTGGGCTAAAGATAATCCTTTTTCACTGGCTTCATCACTACTGTATCATTCACAGCATAATTATCCAAGTATATGTCATGCTAGGTTTAATATGTAATATAGTGATTATGTGAAGTAATACCCATAACAGCTGTAGTTTCTTACTTGGCCAAGCGATTTCATATTTAAATTATAGGTTTCCACTTTGGTGATATCTTACCATGTCAAAAGATATTGGAAGGAAGGATTCCCTTTGGTGTTCAGTCTTCTACTTTAGGAAATACTGTTGCAGCTGGAGTTTATCTTACATTATTCATCTTCATAGTTTGGAGAGGATGAGGTTTGAATTCATTGATATACATAGAGGGGAACCAAACTTCTTGATCCAACATGAATTATAAAATTGATGAGATCCATGGTTCTTCATTTCGGGATTGATGAGTCATTGTGCTCCTATTTAGCTCCTAAATACTGCACCATCTCCCCTACCTCTCCTTTTTCTCCCTCCCTCTCCTCCAAGGATAAAGAAATGATAAATTTTCTGTTGTACATTCAACTCTTAATATTAATTAGGACTAAGTCTAGGCACTGTACCAGGAATTGCTAGGGTTCTACCTATCTTTCAATTTAAAGTGCTGGTGTTTAAAAATAGTTTCAAGGGATGAGAACCTCTGTACTTTGCTTATTTTGAAGAATCAGTGGTAAGAGCAGTGAAAAAAATTCCAGGGGATACATTTTTAAAATAGCACATTTCTGAAGTCATAAGTAAGTTGATTCAGGTTTTAACCCTTTGCTGTACACAAGCAGATAGAAATGCATCTGTTATATGAGTGAGAAAAGGCTGTATGCTAACTGAGCATGCTTTTTAAACCCTTTAAAAATACTTGGCATATAAACTTGCGATTGAGCTTCCCAGTGGTTTTGTTGTTGTTGTTAATGTGTGTTCTCTCTCAGATTTTCTAATGTGTGCTGTGAATAACTCAAGAAGACCAGTTCCTTTTGGGTTCCTTATTTGATTTAATTATATATAAAGTACATTCTAACATTGCAAATATTACCATAAATGGGTAAAAGTAAAATTGGTCTTCTGAAAATGTGTCCTGTGCTTTTAAGTTCCACAAATACAAAGTACATTCATTATCATAGAAACTCAGTATCATTTTTTTTTGAAGATTTTATTTATTTATTTGACAGAGAGAGACACAGCGAGAGAGGGAACACAGGCAGGGGGAGTGGGAGAGGGAGAAGCAGGCTTCCCGCGGAGCAGGGAGCCGGATGAGGGGCTCCATCCCAGGAACCTGGGATCATGACATGAGCCGAAGGCAGATGCTTAACGACTGAGCCACCCAGGCGCCCCCAGTATCATTTCTAAACCAGAGTTTTTTTTCATGTGCTAACAATGATATAAGAAGGAAAAGTAAAGGAGTTTTTTTCTGCTTAAAAATATATAGTTATTGGATTTCTAGCTACCTTAAAAATAAAGTATGGTTTCAAACTGGAAAAAAAGAAGCCAAAATGAAACACAAGAATAAAAATAAAAAATAGAAAAAATTTAAAAATTAAAAAATAAATAATTTCAAGAAAGAGGGGATGGGAAGGGGGGCTATAATCTCTCAGTGTGGACAAAGCAGGATGTTTCAATTTTTCCTGGGTGTATTTTGGTCTGTGTGTTAGAGGCCACTATGTCCCAGAATTACTAGGAAAGTAAAAATTTATATATAAAAAGGAAAACTGAGTAGAGTGAAACACAGGCTAAAATAAAGCATCTATCTATAAAAAATATAGGTGTGTAAAAATACAAGTTCAAAAAGAGACTATGAAAAATAATTCGGTATAATAAACATCTAGCTGGCATGAGGAGAAGGTATGAAGGAAAATACAGCAGGGGAAAACATCATGAGAGAAGGGGAAAAAAGAAAGAAAAAAGAAAAGGAGAATTATATCTGAAAAATAAACAGGCCGTGAGGCCACACCTGGAGCTCAATGTACAATTCTCCCCTGGCGTTGGGATTTTCAGTCTTGTGGGATCCAAAGGATTGTCATCCACCTGCTCTTCCAGCCTGTCTTCTGGGGGAGGGGCCTGCTGGGGTGTTTCTCAGGTAACCCTGCCTGTGCGGAGTTGTCCCACACCTTGTCAGGGGGATGGGCTCCGTGGAAACCGGACCTCTTTTTGACTTCTGTTCCCCGGGGCCTCCCTGCGCCTCTTAGGGGATCAGAGCAAACATGGCCACAGCCAAACCTCTGGCCCAGAGCAGAAAATTCGGCCTGCCGTCTTTAATAAACTCTCCAGGACAAGCAGTCCCCACTTCTGCTTGATCTGCTGAAAACCGCAGCCTCCCACGGTGCGTGCCCACTGCAGCTCCCTCAGAAGGGTTTTCAGGGGCCCGGGAGTGACTGCCCTTTGCGCTTCTCAACCCCTGCGCACACACCCAAAGCTCGGGAATCAGGTCTGGGTTCCGCCCTAAAGCCCTTTCCCGGCCGCCACTGCTTGTGATTTTTTGCCCAGCCCCAAATTCAGATTTCAGAATTTTTCAGGCTGTTCAAGGACACCGCGGGTATCAGCCCGCCGGGTTCACAGTCTCTGGCAGTCCGAGCTGAGGGTCTCTTCTTGGGCTCGCTGACCATAAGCTGCTTCCTGGCTCCAATGCTCGGGCCCTCTACTGTTTCAGGAATCTCCTTCTGCTCTGTGGTCCCTCGTAACCCGAGACCACCTAGAATTCTGCCCTTTCATTTCCAGAGCCGCTTTCAGAGAGGGATGTCTCTTACTGGAGCAGACAACTAAGATTTCCGATTTTGCGCTCCGGGGTTATATCACTTTCCAGGAGCCAGTTTATGGAGGCTCCCTCCCCCTTCTGTTTATCTTCTGATATCTCCCCACAGTTTCACGACTCTGCACAGTTTACCTTGCCAAAGGCAGTCACTTTTCTGCTTGTAAAGATCCAGATATATATTCTTACATCTCAGGCTGATTTTGTGGGTGTTCAAAATGGTTTGATAGATATTCAGGGGACCAGTTGAAAAGGGGTCCCCTTCTCCTCCACCACCTTGCCTTCCTCCTCCAATAGCTATCAGGACAATAAGTTCTTTATGCTGAATTCTAAAGTATAGGCTATTCATAATATTTAACTATTGAGATTTCTGTCCTTTATGTTTATTCCTGTTGCCCTAAATGTTACCATTTACCATCAGACAGAACCTGCCCATGACAATTCCTGAGAGACAGAATCAAATATCTTCCCACACTTTCCAGTGAGAAGGAAATGTGCCTCCTGGGGGAAGGAGGAAGGATACGGATCCAGAACAAGAAGAACTGAAATATAACATGTTCATACTCCAGTGTTTTTCAGTAAGGAGGAAGCCTTAACTATATCACCCTGTGATTGACACTGCCTTGCATGCTTCTGTGTGTGGGGAGAGGGGAGCATTTCGGGCATGGCTGGAGGGGCATGATGCTCTCCCATGAGACACACAGGCTTCCTGAGACCAGACGTGGCACTGACTACCACAAAAGCTTCTGGGCGCACAGTCTTAGTGGACTAGGAGACTTAACATCATCTGGAGTGTGAGAGGTTGTAAGGTAAGGGGAAGGAGCAGAGAAAGTCAGGGAATGGCTTACCAGAAGGAACAAGCATCTAGTTTTTCCCTCAAATGTTATGATTACAGGTACATGGCACAATGGATGTCTTAAGAAAAGAGAGCTGTAGAAGACAGTGGATTACAGTGTGAATGTGGATAGCCAAGCCTGAAGCATTTTTCAGTGCTGACCACGACTTTAGTCAGCTGCTTTCTCCTTTTCTGAAGAGTATAACTTACTCAGTTTATCAGTATTCTTGTCACAAGATTCCTGTGAGTTGTTCTAAATTAATTATTGCACAGGAAATATCTGTTACTGCTGGGGAAAGAAATACCTGGATTCTCCTGTACACCTTAGTCCAATCAAATGATAAAATAGTTGCTGCTGCATCATGTTAAGGTGTCACCTTGTTGTCAGGTCCTCGGTGCAACGACTGTGTGGAAATTGTGGAAAGCAAGGGGTAACCATCTCTATAATCTGTAATGAGCCATTTACATAAATGGTATTTCCTATTAAGACATTTCAGAAGTGAAAATTTCATAATAGTGAGGATTAATATTTACTGTTTCTTATAGTGTTTCAGATACAATGTCTAATGATGTATAACATGTTTTCCTTTGGTTGATAGGAAAAAAAAGAAACATTTTGTTATGAAAACAGAGATTCATAAGAGGCTGAGTCAGTCAAGCAACATTTCTAATTATGTGGAGATGACCCAAAATGAATCACTTGTGCTGGGTTATTTCCAAACCATAATGACATACGGAGTGCTTGTCTTGGCTCTTAGGGCTGGGCAAGGCAGCACATGAAGCTGAGCCATTAAAATTGCCTTATTTCCCTCCTGTCTCTCTCATATATCCAACTGACACTGAAAGTCCACCTCAATATGTAAACCTTCAGAATCCCGCCAGTGTTCAAGGGCCAGTTAATCTTTATTACATTGAATAGGAATCTACAAATAGAATTTCTCCTTGGGCATGAAACTTCTATATCTTCAGATTATATGACAGTGCCATTTGCTTGATCATGGACTCTTAATATGTTACTTTTATAGACTGATAATAATGTATTTATATATAATTTTTTTATATAATATATTTATATATAATAAGATACAGAATATATTTATTTTGTATATAATATAACAATACAGACTGACAATAATAGAGACTATTCATGCAGTGTCCTATAAATTCATTAACATGATGTTTGGAAAGACAAGAGGTTTTGATGCTGATAAATTTCATTTTAAGGCCATTTCTTACCTTTTCCTCATGGTTTGCCTCTCTGCATTTTTAACTCAAAACAACACAGCAAGAAAGATACGAAGTGCTTCATCATCCTTCCTTTACATGGAAGTGATGAATCAGAAACTTTAAGTCAAGAAAATGTGTCAGGTGAGAGACAGAAGCAATGTTCAAACCCAGTGGTTCTATTGGCTTGATGATCTTTCTGCAGATGCCTGGCACCTGCTTTGAGTATCTCACTCTTTCCATAGCAGTGATTAAAATAAAATATTCTTGGTATGTACACAAAGCTGGTCTCTACTACATGAACCTCAGGGTCCCCAGACTAAGGTCAGTGGAGAGCAACTCCTGAAAACAATAAGAATTATAATTTTATTTTTTATTATTTATTTATTTATTTATTTGAGAGAGAGAGAGAGAAACAGCATGAGAGGGGATAGGGTCAGAGGGAGAAGCAGGCTCCCCGCTGAGCCGGGAGCCCGATGCGGGACTCGATCCCAGGACTCCGGGATCATGACCTGAGCCGAAGGCAGTCGCTTAACCAACTGAGCCACCCAGGCACCCAGAAGTATAATTTTAAAAATCAAATTTTACCTGTTTCAGTATCAAGCCAAGTGACAGCGAGGGAGAAGAAAATCTGACTACTGTAGAGTCAGGATGTTTCAGAAAATATTTTGGGTAAAAAAAAAAAAAAGATAAGTAACCATGATCTGTTTTCTTTTCTTCAGCCTTCCCTGAATTGTCTTACTTCATGGGAACTAAACATATTAAAATTAAATACAATGCAAGGAAAATGTTGACAAATGCTTTAATATATGTATAAATGCATTATAATAGAATACTTGACATGTGAGCAACTTTTCCAATAGTCACATGCATTGGGACTCCCTGTCATTACACAGAGTTGTTATTTCATATTTCCCAGTTTTGAATTGGCCCATTTGTGCCCATTCTTAACTTTGGGCACTTTTGCATAGCTCGTGGATATCCAAAGCAGTAAATTAAAATGATCCATAACACAACCATTTTTTCCCAGGACATAATGTTCAGGTAACAGTTTTATGTGTCTATGTGTGTATGTATGAATGTATGTATGTATTTTCTCCTGTTCTCTCCATCATAGCAGGTGCATAAAACATGAAGAAGGGATGAAGATCGGGAGGGATGATTAGGGATAGTGATAAAAAACTCCACAAGAGGGAGTATATGAAGGTAAATCTGTGGTGACATACACATGGACGCAGGCATGACTATGACCAATACTTACTGAGTATTGAACCACTTTTCTAAGTGCTTTTATGGGAATTAACTCACTTAATCCTCATAGCAACCCCATTAAGGACATACCACTATCACCTCCTTTAATAAGTGGGAAAATTGAGGAAACGAATAGTTTAAGTAAATGTTAACTTTGACCCATCATTAGATGGCTGTATTAAGATTTGAACCCAGATAGAATATCTCCAAAATACACTTAATTCCTATGCTACTCAGTGTGGATTTGAATGTGTGTGCTTTGTGTGTGGATGTACAGATGGATGTGTATATGCAAAAATATACATTTTTATACATATGTTTTTGTGAATGCACCTAATATATTTGTCTATTCATAGTAACTTGGAACCTCAAAAAGCATACTTTTGTGTCGTATATACTGGCATCAAATATAACTGTGGAATAAACAGTGGTGCGTCCTAAACAAATGTAGTGTAAACATGGTCTCAAGTTATGCTAATGAACAGATAGCGTCCAGAGCAATGGACGTGCAACCTCCTCGTTCTTCTGCCCTTTTCATGGCAATTGTTTAGAATCTTGTTTGATGACATTTCAAAAGAACAAGCCAAACAGCAGTACACCCCCCCAAAAGAACGAAGAATGTTTTGTCAGGAACTCATAGGTATTAGGTTGAGAGACAAATAACTCACATTTGGGACATTTGAGGGAGATGAGCTTTATCATAATTAACTTCAGAAAATAGACTCAGCACCCATGGGCAGATGTTCAGGCAGCCGGAGTAATGCTTAGCTTTCCGGCATTTCCTCATTACAGGAGAACCTATTCACTGGTAAATAAATTGGGTATAATGGTAAGTAAAGGTAGAGAAATACAATTCTGCTCTCTGTGTCTGTGTCTGGGCTATGCTTAGGAAGAAATGAGCAATTGATTGTCCTTGGAGTGGTGTGAGTGCTCTCATGGAGGTTACTGAGTGGTGGGAATACATGGAGGAGTGTGCCCCTGCCTAGTATGGGGGCGAGGCAGAGCAGAAGTGGGGAAGAAGTTTCCAGAGAGGAGAAGACAGCATCCTGCAATCTGAGCACACTGGGCAGTTTACTGGGTGGACAGTCAAGGAGGCAGATGTAAAGGCCCTGCAAGACAATGAGCAGAAAGAGAAGGAAATCCATGCAAGCAAGGCACACACTAAAGGCTGTTAGTGTGTGTGTGTAGTTGGATATACTGTGACATGAGGTCCTTTGGTTAAGGGGTAAGATCAAAGTTTCTATCAATAGGAAGTGAGCCTATTCATGGATTTGCATGAATTACATGAATACATTTGAATTTTAACTTGAAGGCAGTGGTAATTTCCATATAGCAAAGAACCCTACGATGGGGAAAGACTGTCAGATGAGAAGTATTAAAGGTAAAGAAGTTTGTCACCTTGAGCAGTGAATTCAGCATGCAGTGTTCACATGGTGTGAGTGGGTGTGAGGATCCTCACATCTGGGCTCCTGCTGCTCTGAGCCCCAAACCCCCTTCCAACACCCAGTCCCCAGGACGCACTCTGGCTTTAATGCTCTGCATTACAGCAATTCTTTATACATTGAACAACCATTTAATTTCTGATTTCTTTCACTAAATAAGTTCCATTTGGGAAGAAATGCTGTTTGTTTTTCTTTTTTTCATTGTTAAATCTCAGACCTGAAGTAGTAAGTGCAGAATACTCTGTACTCAAAAAACCCTTGCTGAATGAATGTGTGAAGAACTCAGTGATAACAGAAACAGGAAGAAAAGGACAGATGTGAGAGGACCTTTGTCTGGCAGTATTTGACGACTGATTTAATGGAAGAAATGAAGACAGAATTAAGATGAAGTTAATTTTTTTTCAATTCTATGCTTGGTGACTAGGTGTATTTTTGAATGAATCAACTGGCATTGTGAACACAGAACAGGATTTGGTTTGTAAAGGTGTGAGGACAAGTGCAATTTCCAAACTTTTTGAATTTTAGAATTGCTGTTAAGAAATATAACTCTGACTTACTAGAGCTCATTAAAAGCAACATAGAGATTTGCATTTATAGCTGAACAACACTTTCCTTGCCGTCCTCTCCCCCAGGTCATGAATCTCAGCTGTTCCCTGTGGCAGGACAACAGCCTGTCTGTCAAGCATTTTGCATTTGCCAAGTTCTCTGAGGTCACTGAACAGTGTTTCCTTTTATTCACCCCTATCCTACTCATGTTTTTAGCATCCCTCACAGGCAATGCCCTCATAGCCCTTGCCTTCTGGACCAACTCGGGCCTCCACATGCCCATGTACTTCTTCCTGGCCAACCTGTCTCTCTTGGAGATTGGCTACACCTGCTCAGTCATACCCACGATGCTGCAGAGCCTTGTGAGTGAGGCCCGGGGAATCTCCCGGGAGGGGTGTGCTATGCAGATGTTTTTCTTCACATTTTTTGGTATCAGTGAGTGCTGTCTTTTGGCAGCCATGGCTTTTGACCGCTACATGGCCATATGCTCCCCACTCCATTATGCAACTCGAATGAGCCGTGGGGTGTGTGCCCAGTTGGCACTGGTTTCCTGGGGAGTGGGTTGCATGGTAGGCTTGGGCCAGACCAACTATATTTTCTCCTTGAACTTCTGTGGCCCTTGTGAAATAGACCACTTCTTCTGTGACCTCCCCGCTATCCTCGCTCTTGCCTGTGGTGATACATCCCATAATGAGGCTGCGGTCTTTGTTGCAGCCATTCTTTGCATTTCCAGCCCATTTTTACTAATCGTTGCTTCCTATGGCAGAATCCTAGCTGCTGTGCTGATCATGCCCTCACCGGAAGGCCGCCATAAAGCTCTTTCCACCTGTTCTTCCCACCTGCTTGTAGTGACGCTCTTCTACGGCTCTGGGTCTGTCACCTACTTGAGACCCAAGGCCAACCATTCACCAGGAATGGATAAACTCTTAGCTCTGTTCTACACAGTGGTGACATCCATGCTCAATCCCATCATCTACAGTTTACGGAACAAGGAGATCAAGGCAGCTCTCCAGAGAATCCTGGAGAAAAAAGTTTTGACTTGTGGGTAGATCCTAGAGGACCATGCAAATCTGCTCTTTGAAAAGATGCACACTCAACCCAAGAGTAAAGAAAAAAACAAAGTCAATGTTCTCTGCAACCTATTTTGTAAGAACCTTTTTAAATAATAGTAACTATAATTTTGGAGACACCTCTCTACTCACAGTCAAACTTCTGATTGATAAATTCTGGAAGGAAGTTGGCTACCAAAGAATTTTAATTTCTGAGTCCAACACTAGACAGTTTTCCAAAATATGTCAGTCTAGGCTTACTGTTTAGATTGTCAGATTATATCTCAGAAGTCTGGACAATTCTTATTCTATACTCTTAGGCATTTTCTAGGCCTTGAGGGTCACATCTGACTCTGCCCTGGTCTCTGGGGGAAATGTTCCCACATATGTCTGTCCCACATGACTCTCAATTTCCAAAAACTCCATGAAGCACATTATTTCCTTCCATAAAAAATGTTTTAAACACTTCAACCTTGGGCGCCTGGGTGGCTCAGTTGGTTAAGCGACTGCCTTCGGCTCAGGTCATGATCCTGGAGTCCCTGGATCGAGTCCCGCATCAGGCTCCCTGCTTGGCAGGGGGTCTGCTTCTCCCTCTGACCCTCCCCCCTCTCATGTGCTCTCTCTCATTCTCTCTCTCTCAAATAAATAAATAAAATCTTTAAAAAAAAAAACACTTCAACCTTAATTAGAATTAATTCTTTCGGTGAGTTGCATGTACTATAAAAATATATAAACATGCCAAAAAAAGTAGACACATGTCTGAGGTATTTGTTGCAGAATATTAAAAGAAAAAAGTGGGAAATTGTTATCAAGAGTCTCCATGGTGATAAAGAGGGCACATTCTGCATGGAGCACTGGGTGTTACACGCAGACAATGAATCATGGAACACTTCATCTAAAACTAGTGATGTAATGTATGGTGATTAACATAACATAATGAAAAAAAAAAAGAGTCTCCATGGTGAAAATGTTTTTAAAAAGAAAATCAGGGGCACCTGGGTGGCTCAGTCATTAAGTGTTCCCCTTCGGCTCAGGTCATGATCCCAGGGCCCTGGGATTGAGCCCTGCATCAGGCTCCCTGCTCAGCAGGAAGCCTGCTTCTCCCTCTCCCACTCCTCCTGCTTGTATTCCCTCTCTCACTGCCTCTCTCTCTCTGACAAATAAATAAATAAAATCTTTAAAAAAAAGAAAAGAAAAAGAAAACCATATTTAAATTCAAGGAGAAAAGGAGAAAAATGAACTAAAAATAATTAACATAAGTAATTTTAAAGATTGTTATGTAATTTACACAATTTGCATATGTGCAAATGAATTCTGACTCCATGTGTTTGAAAATCATCCACACACTTGCTCTGAAGAGAAATAAGCTGTAGGCATCTGGAGAGACATTGCCTGGGATGTGAGCACCTAGTTCTCAGGGAAGTGCTGTGATGTATGAGGGGTTGGTAACTACTCATGTAGTAGCTGTAATAAGACAGAGCAGAGGTCTGTGACTTAATCACTGTGTACGATGAATAGTCCTGGGTGTGATGGAGAGCCTGGTCCCCTAGTTAGCAATGCTGTATTGTACCCTTGATGAGTGCTGAGACAGTAGCTCTCAAGTGTTCTCACCACACACACAAGCACTGTGAGGTGAGGGGTGTGTTAATAACTTGATTGTGCTAATCACTTCACAATACAATGTGTATCAAATCATCACATTATTTACCTTAAAGTCATGCAGTTTTACTTGAGATATAAATCTCAATTAGCTGGAAAAGATCAAAGAATGTGATAATTCTATCAGAGGATAATAGTGATGATCACCAAGATGTGTTTTGCTAGATATCCCTACTTTATAAAAACTGCCCAACTCATTCAAACACCTAATTTATGTATAATATAAATATTAAAATATTTAATTGTGGCCATTCTTATTAAAACAAATATAATACATGCTTTTCAGAGCCAATGGATAAAATATATAAAAATATAAAAAATGAGGGGGGAAAAGATGGTGGAGGAGTAGGGGCCCTATTCCAACCGGTCCCCTGAATTGAGCTGGATATCTACCAGACTGCTCTGAACACTCATGAAATCAGCCTGAGATGTAAGAAGATAGGAGCTGGAGTTCTACAAACAATATCCTAGGCAGTTGGTTTCGAGGTACAAAGTGGGAAACAGTGATTCTGCAGGCAGGTATCAGAGGATAAACAGAAGGGAGCCTGGCCATGGGGATCCTACACTGCCGGTGAGCCATAGCCTTCTATGCTAGGGATGGGGCACAGGCTCGCATACAGGTAGCGGCAGGAAAAGGACTTTAGGGCAGTCCTCCAGAGGGAAACCCAGAGCAGCAGGGCCACACCTGCGAACTGGGGGAAACTGGCGGTTTTAGAAACACAAAGGGGGAAGACGTGCCCCAACCTGGATGCAAGGACTGGGAGTGCTGTTGAGGGGTGCACAACCCAGGATGTTGCAGTTTATAGCAGCACAGACAGAAACGGAGATAGTGTGGCCTGGAGAGCTCACTGAAGAACAGACTGCAATCTCTCTGCTCTAAGGCAGAGGGCTGGAAACAGTCTCTTCTGCTCTGACTCTCAGAAGAGACACGGAAAGCCACCAGGGAAAGCTGCCAGAGAACAAAAGCCCCCCAAAACCGGTTTTCACTGAGCCTATCCCCCACCACAGGGGTCAGGGCAACTCTGCCCAAACAGGGTTGCCTGAGTAACAGCACAGCAGGCACCCGACACCCGCCCCCCCCAGAAGACAGAATGGGAGAACAAGAGGCCAACAACCCTAAGGTCCCTAGAAAATGGGTGCATCTTGCTTGGGTTCTGGTCAATAAATTGGACTCTATACATTTCCTCAACCACCCATCAACAGAATGACTAGGAGGACGAACTCCCAAAATAGGAAAGACACAGAGATTATGATTTATGCCACAGATTTACAAATGGATTCAGATATAACCAAGATGTCGGAGATGGAATTTAGGCTAGCAATTGTGAAGATAATAGCTAGAATGGAGAAATCAATTAATGGCAACATAGAGTCTCTAAGGGCAGAAATGAAAGGTGAATTGACAGAACTTAAAAATGCTGTCAATGAGATCCAATCTAATCTAGATAATCTAACAGCTAGAGTAAATGAGGCAGAAGAACGAATCAGTGACCTGGAAGACCATTTAATAGATAAAAAGGGAAAAGAGGAGGCCAGGGAAAAACAACTCAGAATCCATGAAAGTAGAATCAGAAAAATAAGTGACACCATGAAACGTTCCAATGTCAGAATTAATGGAATCCCTGAGGGGGTGGAGAGAGAGAGAGAACTAGAAGATATATTTGAGTAATCGTAGCTGAGAACTTCCCTAATCTGGGGAATGAACCAAACATTCATGTCCTAGAGGCAGAGAGAACCCCTCCCAAGATCAAGGAAAACAGGCCAACACCCCGGCATGTAATAGTAAAACTCGCAAATCTTAGAACCAAGGAAACCATCTTAAGGGCAGTTAGGGGGAAGAGATTCCTTACAGAATGGGAGAGAGAGGAACATCAGAATAATATCAGACCTATCTGTTTAGTAAGCCAAAAGGCCTGGCAAGCCAGAAAGGACTGGCAAGACATATTCAGGGTACTAAATGAGAAGAACATGCAGCCAAGAATACTTTATCCAGCAAGGCTATCAGTTAGAATGGATGGAGAGATGCAGAGCTTCCAAGACCAGCACAAACAAAGAATATGTGACCACTAAGCTGGTCCTGCAAGAAATATTAAGGGGGGTTCTATAAAAGGAGAAAGACACCAAGAGTGATATACAACAGAAATTTACAGGGACAATCTATAAAAACAACGTATTCACAGGCAACATGATGACAATAAATTCATATCTTTCAATAATCACTCTCAATGTGAATGGTCTAAATACTCCCATAAAATGGCACAGGGTTGCAGATTGGATAAAAAGACAGGACCCATCCATATGCTGCCTACAAGAGACTCATTTTGAACCTAAAGATACATCCAGACTGAAAGTGAAGGGCTGAAGATCCATCTTCCATGCCAGTGGACCTCAAAAGAAAGCTGGGGTGGAAATTCTTACATCAGACAAATCAGATTTTAAACAAAAGACTGTAGTTAGAGACACAGAAGGACACTATATCATTCTTAAAGGGTCTATCCAACAAGAAAATCTAACAATTGTAAATATCTATGCCCCCAACATGGGACCAGCCATCTACATAAGCCAACTATTAACCAGAATAAAGAGTCATACTGATACCAATACATTAATTGTAGGAGACCTCAATACTCCACTCTCAGCAATAGACAGATCACCTAAGCAGAAAATCAACAAAGAAACAAGAGCTTTGAATGACACACTGGACCAGATGGACCCCATAGATATATACAGAACATTCCACCCTAAAACAACAGAATACTCATTCTTCTCGAGCACACATGGAACTTTCTCCAGAATAGACCACATACTGGGTCACAAATCAGGTCTCAACCACTACCAAAAGGTTGAGATTATTCCCTGCACATTCTCAGACCATAATGCTTTAAAACTGGAACTTAATCACAAGAAAAAATTTGGCAGAAATTTAAACACTTGGAAGCTAAAGACCACTCTGCTCAAGAATGCTTGTGTCGGGGCGCCTGGGTGGCGCAGACGGTTAAGCGTCTGCCTTCGGCTCAGGTCATGATCCCAGGGTCCTGGGATCGAGTCCTGCATTGGGCTCCCTGCTCCTTGGGAGCCTGCTTCTCCCTCTGCTTCTCTCTTTCTCTCTCTCTCTCATGAATAAATAAATAAAATCTTAAAAAAAAAATGCTTGGGTCAACCAAGAAATCAAAGAAGACCTTAAACAATTCATGGAAATCAATGAGAAAGAAAACACATCGGTCCAAAACCTATGGGATACTGCAAAGGTGGTCCTAAAGGGGAAATACATAGCCATCCAAGCCTCACTCAAAAAAATAGAAAAACCCCAAATTCACCAACTAACTCTACACCTTAAAGAATGAGAGTAAAAGCAACAAACGATGCCTAAGCCACGCATTAGAAGAGAAATAATTAAGATTAGAGCAGAGATCAATGAATTAGAAACCAGAAACACAGTAGATCAGATCAACAAAGGTAGAAGCTGGTTCTTTGAAAGAATTAATAAGATTGATAAACCACTGGCCAGACATATCCAAAAGAAAAGAGAAAGGACCCAAATGAATAAAATTATGAATGGAAGGGGAGAGATCATGACTAACACCAAGGAAATAGAAACAATTATTAGAAATTATTATCAACAACTCTATGCCAATAAACTGAGCAATCTGGATGAAATGGAGGCCTTCCTGGAAACCTATAAGCTGCCAAGACTGAAACAGGACGAAATTGACAACCTGAATAGGCCAATAACCAGAATGAGATTGAAGCAATGATTAAAAACCTCCCCAAAAACAAGAGTCCAGGGCCTGATGGATGCCATGGGGAATTCTACCAAACATTCAAAGAAGAAATAATACCTATTCTACTGAAGCTGTTTCAAAAAACAGAAACAGAAGGAAAACTTCCAAACTCATTCTATGAGGCCAGCATTACCTTAATCCCCAAACAGGCAAAGACCCCATCAAAAAGGAGAATTTCAGAATGATATTCCTGATGATGGATTCCACCATTCTCAAGAAAATCCTAGCTAATAGGATCCAACACTACATTAAAAGGATCATCCCCCACAACCAAGTGGGATTTATCCCCGGGATGCAAGTGTGGTTCAACATTCGCAAATCAATCAATGTGATAGAACACATTAATAAGATGAGAGAGAAGAACCATATGGTCCTCTCAATTGATGCAGAAAAAGCATCTGACAAAATACAGTATCCTTTCCTGAGTAAAACTCTCCAGAGTATAGGGATAGAGGGAACATTCCTCAAGCTCATAAAATCCATCTACGAAAAACCCACAGCGAATATCTTCCTCAATGGGGAAAAGCTGAGAGCCTTTCCCTTAAGATCAGGAACACGTCAAGGGTGCCCACACTCACCACTGTTGTTCAACATAGTACTAGAAGTCCTAGCAACTGCAATCAGACAACAAAAAGAAATAAAATGTATTCAAATTGGCAAAGAAGAAGTGAAACTCTCTCTTTTCGCAGACGACATGATACTTTATGTGGAAAACCCAAAAGACTCCACCCCCAAATTACTAGAACTCATACAGCAATTCAGTAATGTGGCAGGATACAAAATCAGTGCACAGAAATCAGTTGCTTTCTTATACACTAACAATGCAACTGTAGAAAGAGAAATTAGAGAAACGATTCCATTTACAACAGCACCAAAAACCATAAGATACCTCAGAATAAACCTAACCAAAGAGGTAAAGGATCTATACTCTAGGAACTACAGAACACTCATGAAAGAACTGGAAGAAGACACAAAAAGATGGAAAAACACTCCATGCTCATGGATCAGAAGAATAAACATTGTTAAAATGTCTATGCTGCCCAGAGCAATCTATACCTTCAATGCCATCCCGATCAAAATTCCAATGACATTATTCAAAGTGCTGGAACAAGCAATCCTAAAATTTGTATGGAATCAGAAAAGACCCTGATTCACCAAGCATATGTTGAAAAAGAAAAACAAAGCTGATGGATGTTGCCCGATTTCAAGCTATATTACAAAGCCATGATCACCAAGACAGCATGGTACTGGCACAAAAACAGACATACAGACCAATGGAACAGAATAGAGAGCCCAGTTATGGACCCTCAACTCTGTGGTCAAATAATCTTCGACAAAGCAGGAAAAAATATGCAATGGAAAAAAGACAGTTTCTTCAATAAATGGTGCTGGGAAAATTGGACAGCCACATGCAGAAGAATGAAACTCAATCACTCTCTAACACCATACACAAAGATAAACTCAAAATGGATGAAAGACCTCAATGTGAGACAGGAATCCATCCAAATCCTAGAGGAGAACATAGGCAGTAACCTCTTTGACATCGCCCACAGCAACTTCTTTCAAGATACATCTCCAAAGCCTAGTGAAACAAAAGCAAAAATGAACTTTTGGGACTTCATCAAGATAAAAAGCTTCTGCACAGCAAAGGAAACAGTCAACAAAACAAAGACACAACCCACAGAATGGGAGAAGATATTTGCAAATGACACTACAGATAAAGGGCTGGTATCCAAGATCTATAAAAAACTTCTCAAACTCAACACCCAAAAAACAAATAATCAAGTCAAGAAATGGGCAAAAAAGACGTGAACAGACACTTCTCTGAAGAAGACATACAAATGGCTAACAGACAGATGAACAAATGTTTATCATCATTAGCCATCAGGGAAATTCAAATCATAACCATACTGAGATACCACCTTACACCAGTTAGAATGGCAAAAATTGACAGGGCAAGAAACTACAAATATTGGAGAGATTGTGGAGAAAGGGGAACCCTCTTACACTGTTGGTGGGAATGCTAGTTGTTACAGCTACTTTGGAAACAGTGTGGAAGTGCCTCAAAAAATTAAAAATAGAGCTACCCTATGACCCAGCAATTGCATTCCTGGGTATTTACCCCAAAGACACAGATGTAGTGAAAAGAAGGGCCATATGCACCCCAATGTTCACAGCAGCAATGTCCGCAATAGCCAAACTGTGGAAAGAGCCGAGACGCCCTTCAATAGATGAATGGATAAAGAAGATGTGGTCCATATATACAATATTACACAGCTATCAGAAAGGATGAATATCCACCATTTGCATTGACATGGATGGGACTGGAGGAGATTATGCTAAGTGAAATAAGCAGAGAAAGTCAATTATCATATGGTTTCACTTATTTGTGGAACATAAAGAATAGCATGGAGGACATTAGGAGAAGGAAGGGAAAAATGAAGGGTGGGAAATCAGAGGTAGAGACGAACCATGAGAGACTATGGACTCTGAGAAACAAACTGAGGGTTTTAGAGGGTAGGGTGGAGGGGGGATTGGTTAGCCGGGTGATGGGTATTAAGGAGGGCACATACTGCATGGAGCACTGGGTGTTATATGAAAACAATGAAGTGTGGATCACTACATCAAAAACTAATGATGTATTATTGCACTACTGGGTATTTACCCCAAAGATACAAAAGTAGGGATCCGAAGGGGTACGTGCACCCCGATATTTATAGCAGCAATGTCCACAATAGCCAAACTGTGGAAAGAGCCAAGATGTCCATCGACAGATGAATGGATAAAGAAGATGTGGTATATATATACAATGGAATATTATGCAGCCATCAAAAGGAATGAGATCTTGCCATTTGCAACGACGTGGATGGAACTGGAGGGTATTATGTTGAGTGAAATAAGTCAAAAAGAGAAAGACATGTATCATATGATCTCACTGATATGAGGAATTCTTAATCGCAGGAATCAAACTGAGTGTTGTTGGAGTGGGGGTTGGGGTGGGAGGGATGGGGGGACTGGGTGATAGACACTGGGGAGGGTATGTGCTGTGGTAAGCGCTGTGAATTGTGCAAGACTGTTGAATCTCAGATCTGTACCTCTGAAACAAATAATGCAATATATGTTAAGAAAAAAAAAGAAGAAGAAGAAGAAGGTAGCGGGAGGGGAAGAATGAAGCGGGGGAAATCGGAGGGGTAGACGAACCATGAGAGACGATGGACTCTGAAAAACAAACAGGGTTCTGGGGGGGGGGATGGGAGGATGGGTTAGCCTGGTGGTGGGTATTGAGGAGGGCACATTCTGCATGGAGCACTGGGTGTTGTGCACAAACAATGAATCATGGAACACTTCATCTAAAACTAATGATGTAATGTATGGGGATTAACATAAGAATAAAAAATAAATAAATAAAAATAAATAAATAAAAAATAAAAAAATAAAAAAACTAATGATGTATTGTATGGTGACTAACATAACATAATAAAATAAAAAATATATATATATATATAAATTAAAATTTAATTCATTTCTATTCCTTCCATGCAGGAATAACCAATGTACATATTTGGTTTATTTTATTTTAGCCTTTTGCTTTCTGCTTACTACATACACACACACACACACACACATGCACTCAAGTCCCTTCTCATGACAGATTATGTTGTCAAAACATATATATTATTTTGAAAGCAGTTCAAAATATATTTTAAAAATCAAAAACTAATAATGTACTATATGTTGGTTAATTGAACATAATAATAATTTTAAAAAGTACCAAAAATGCAACTTCTCGAATATTTAGTGTTTGTTTTAAATATCTACCTTGTCATGAATTAACTTATCATCCATATTTTTGTTATTAAATACTGCTGAATGTTAATAATAGTGAGAAATTCTTTGCTAACTTCGATCCTCAAACCCTCTACCCTTTGGTTTCAAAGAGGCTTTGAAGTGCATTCTCTTCAGCACCAGCTCTGACAGCAGCACCAACCATAGGATAACCACCATTCACTGGATTCTGAATATATAAAAGGGCAGCTCAAGCTCCTTCAATGTTTGACCTTAAAAGCCACCCATGTACTATTGTTCTCATTCTACACATGTGGAGACCAAGGAACAGAGGCTGGAGCTTCTCACCCCCAGGAGTCAGCAAGGACCAGCATCGGCCACAAATTCCAGAAAGTTTATTCCGTTAATTCTGATTCCCTGCGTCCTCTTTCCCCAGGATAAATAAGAGTGAAAAGATCAGAGACTGTCTCTGCTGGGAAGGGACAGCCTTGGTGTCCAGGCTTCTTCCTAACGTGTGAGACTTTTTTGAAGGGGTGATTTTCTTTTTCTTTTTTGAAAGCCTCTCCTTTGGTTTTAATCAGCATATGCAATGTAAACAGTAACTTCTGATTTCTATTTAAGAGTAATCCCAAAGAAAACCTAAATACATTTACCTACTATCCTCAGAGTACACACATAAACTGTTTACCTCTTGTTTACATAAAAATCCAGTCACCAGCATGTTGTCTTAGAGCAAAATTCTCAAACAAATAGATTTTTAGAATGTGCTAAAAAGTTTGATTCAATAATGGATGAACCGGCAGAAGATCAAAGCCAGGTGGCCCAGGGCTGAACAATAAGGAAATATAGGCAGAGAGAGAGAGAGAGTTTGAAAAGGAATTTATTAATTTTGTAAGTCTTAGAGTTATTTTCTATACCACGTTACAAAATTATAACATATCATCAGCCTCTCTAGGTCTGCCTGTCTCTTTACAGAACGGACAACCAGGGCTTGGTTTGCCAATTGTCAGCAGAGGGCCAAATCTGACCTGCTGCCTGTTTGTGTAAGTAAGGTTTAATTGAAGCCCAACCAGCCCCTCATTGACATACTGCCTAGGGGCTGCTTTCCTGCTGTGCCTGCAGAGTTTAGTGCTTGCTACAGAGATCTCAGCCACTAGGTGCCTGCCCCTTACAGGAAACCTCCACATGTAACAAACATACCAAGGACATGCACGGTGTGGAAATTTTTGGATCCTGATTTGAACAAACCAAAGATAAAAAGACATCTTTAAGACAGTTAAAATATAAACATGGGCTGATGGATTATAATAAGGAAATATTGTTCATTTTCATTCTAAATTATTTACATTTGCAATGATACGATACCTGTGATTTACTTTTTTTTTTTTAAGTTACAGCAAAAAAACTGTGGGAGGAAATATTTGAAACAAAATCGGCGTGATGTTGATAATTGTTAATTTACTTGCTGTGTCCCTGGGTTTATCTTACCTTCTTCTACCTCTGTTTACTATGCTTGAAATGTTCACACATAAAGAACAGTCATACTTTGTCCATCATGTGTTACTGATTTTATCTTGATTTCATTTTTCTCAGATAAAATGCTTCTATGCATTTAACTTTTGAAATGTGTTCAGACTTGCTTTGTTATTCACTATGTGGTCAGCCTGTTGTGGATGTTCTGTGTATGCTTGAAAAATGATCATGTGTGCTTGTTAGCTGTAGTCTTCTCTCTGTATTTATGAGGTGAATTTTGCTGTGTTGTTCATACTTCCTGCATACTCCCTCACTCATGTGTGTGTCCTTTCTACCAGTGATTCATCCAACTCCAGCTGTGGATTTCTCTAGTGCCTTTGCTATTTGTCTGATTTTGCTTCATATTTTGAAGCTATGTTACAGGATGTTACAGGGTGTATGTAAGTCCAGGAGTATTATAACTTCCAAGTTGATTAAATATGCTATCAGGATAAGACTTCCTCTTTATTCCTGGTAATAGTTCTCCCCTTAAACTCTCCTTCATCTGGTATTAGCATGACTGTGCGGGCTTTCTTTTGGCCACCGTCTAGGGTATGTCTTTTTTGTATCCTTTACACTCATCCCCAAATGTAGTTTTTATCTTAGTCTCCAAAAAAATGTACTATGAAAATGTTTGTGTTTATTTGGACAGTTTAAGCCATTTATGTTTATATAATTTATAATAAAATTTATACACATACTTTAATATAATTTATGTAATTGCTGGAGTTGATAGCTACTATTTTTCTATGTGATTTCTACTTGTCTGATTTATTGCTTGCCTCTTCTTCTATTGCAGTTATATTTTTATAATTAATTAGTTTTATGATACTTTCCTCACCTACATGCTTGTTAACAATACATTAGTGGGGCACCTGGGTGGCTCAGTTGGTTAAGCGACTGCCTTCAGCTCAGGTCATGATCCCAGGGTCCTGGGATCGAGTCCCACATCGGATTCCTGGCTCGGCAGGAAGCCTGCTTCTCCCTCTCCCACTCCCCCTGCTTGTGTTCCTGCTCTCGCTGTCTCTGTCTCTGTCAAATAAATAAATAAAATCTTTAAAAAAACAAAAAACAAAAAACAAAAAAAACAATACATTCGTGTATTATTCTTCTAGTGGCTATCTTAGACATTCCAAGATACATCTTTGATCTGTGATAGGCTGAAGTAAGTTAGTGCTTTTACCAATAAATTTGTTTTCTCCATTAAGTGATTCTGGCTGATTTCCAGTCTATGCTGTTAAATGAAAAAAAAAAACAACCCCTAGGATAGACAGGGCCAAATCTTTCAGACCTACCAGGTGAAAATGACACCAATGATTTTAAAGGATTTTTCTAAGATTATATTCACCGATCACATAGAGTAAAATAAGAAATCAATAACAATATAAGAGCACCCGAAAAAGAGATATCATTCACAAAATCACAGTCAAACATCCCATGAGTTTGGATTCTACAGACCACATTCCTAAATAATTTCAAGTTACAGAATCAATAGAAATTAAATTTACAAAGCATTTATAACTAAACTTTCACAAAAATACATAATGTATGGCTTGCAACAGTACTTAAAGGGTGTTTATTGATTTAAATGCAGAAAAATTTTGCATTCTCAATTAATTTTTGTAGTTTTTAATGGGCACACCTTTTCACAGAAGGATTCCATGGGTAGTTACCAACCACACAGGATCACTAGTATGAAAGTTCATAAAAACTAGCATATAACCACAAGAATGTTTATTGCAAATAAAAAATTTGAAACAATATAAATATTCTTAACTAAATACAATGAAATACATGCATATAATTAATCTCAATACTTCTATGAATAGCTCTTAAAGAAACCAGTGTAGGTGATGAATAGAGTTTAATATTATTTCTGTAAATTTACAAACACCAATATTTATATATTTTTTTCTTTAAAATATTTTTAAATGTTTTTGGAAAAGTACAAAGAAACTGATAATCATACCTCTAGGTATAACTGCTAAAATGTAGAAAATATATGGAAAATAATAAAATTTTTCATCTTAGCGTGGACATAAGGATATCATTTTTATTAGTTTTTTTCATTTATTGCCTACTTGAAAATATAAGATTTTAAATGATTTGGATAATGGATTTGGATTATGTCTAAGCAGGCTCCAGAATTAAAGCCATGCTGTGAAAAAGCAAAGAAATTGAAAAGATGATTGTCTTATATATACAAATACATGACAGACAATACCTGTAATAGGTAAATTGAAAGATACATCTAGTGAGCAAGGATCTGAGAGAGAAGGTGTACAGAATTGGAGACATAAAGATTAGTTAGAATTTTCATACAGGAACAGCAAGACACGCTTATGATTAATATTCATTCTTTTCCTACGAAGCCAATAATGACTGACTTGATAGCGGCATTAAGGAGAACTTCTGTGATCTCCTGGGGCACCTGGGTGGCTCAGTCGTTAAGTGTCTGCCTTTGGCTCAGGTCATGATCCCAGGGTCCTGGGATTGAGCCCAGCGTCAGGCTCCCTGCTCCGTGGGAAGCCTGCTTCTCTTTCTCCTGCTCCCCCTGCTTGTGTTCCCTCTCTCGCTGTGTCTCTCTCTGTCAAATATATAAATAAAATCTTTAAAAAAAAGAAAAAAAGGAGGGGCGCCTGGGTGGCTCAGTTGGTTAAGCGACTGCCTTCGGCTCAGGTCATGATCCTGGAGTCCCAGGATCAAGTCCCGCATCGGGCTCCCTGCTCAGCAGGGAGTCTGCTTCTCCCTCTGACCCTCCCCCCTCTCATGTGCTCTCTCTCTGTCTCTCAAATAAATAAATAAAATCTTAAAAAAAAAAAAAGAAAAGAAAAAACACGAATTCGGCCATCGAATGTAATCCACTGACATTTCATAAAATAATTGTGTAAAATTCATCAGTGTCCTTTAAACTATTAGTTTGCACAGATTAGGAAATATAAACATTTGTCCCTCTGAATGGTCAGTTCTGGGGTTTCCAAATGACTGTGGTAGATGGATTACCTGTGGGGTCCAGGTATTTTTTTACAAGTAAAAAACAAATAAAAATCTCCAATGAAAATTTCTGATTTTCTCTTAAATACATTGACTAGAAAATAAAAACATATTTCTTAGCGCCCTCAGCCCTTATACCTGATCTCACGCAATCATTACATAATTTAGTTTAAAGGGAATAAGCTGTTTATTTTCCTCGGCACCTGGGGCAACAATCAGTTGCATTTTGAACTTTTGTTGAGAGGAGACCATTATCAACCCTTCTTCCAGAATTGTAACAAAAGGAGGAAGCTGATACTGGTAGTCTCAGTGTTTAGCATTTGTTTCCCTGGCCAAGTACTTTGGTGCTAAAATCAAACCCTGAATACCCTGATGCCCCCAAAATGACCATGGCTTTAGCTGCTGGGCTTCCTTGCCTGTACAGTAAGGAGGGAAAGTTGGGGCTGCTGTGTGTCTATGACAAAGACAGTGGGTGAGTGGCCTCACGTCACGATGCTTTCCTGGGGCATTTCTGTTCCAAGAATAACCATTATTTTCCAAGGAGACTCCCACTGAAACAAACTCTGCTTTCACATTTCTCTTAACCAAGATGCTGATGAGGGGATTTACATCTGCAAAGAGAAGGAGGTAGGCATTTTTCCATGGCTAAAAATATAGTAAATGTTGGGCCACATGCACACCTGATTCTGTTCACTGCTAAAGGGAACCAGCTCTGGATTCCCTCCACTTATAAAATAAATTTCCTTTATTTTTTCCATACATGAGAAAAAAATCCCCACCTTCTAGAAGAATGACCATCCAGCTGTAGCAGCTGTTGGTGGTTGTGAAGAAAAGTTCAATCCCTATCACAGATCTGGGACAGGCTCTGGAGAAACCACGTGTGGGCAGTCTGTCAGTTCAGCCTGTCCTACAGGTGGATGGAGGTTGGCCTGTTCACTCAGCACACATCTCTGGAGCTCCTTCCCAGGTGGCTTACCGTCTATATCAGAGGAAGAGGCAGGTCTCTGGAGATAGAAGAGCCTCAGGGGCTTGTGCTTCTGTTTCACTGGAAGACAATTGATTGTATGCCACCTTCTGAACACACACACGGGTACGTACACACACACGTACCCATAACAGGTGTCTCTGTTATCATAATGGCTACCTCTGTCATCAGAGACAGGATGACAGATGGAGGGGCAGTCAGAATATACTTCAGCTCTACTCATCATGTACTGTGCAAGGCCAGGAAAGTCACTCACCTACTTTCTACAACATGGGTTGGTGTCTCCTTGCTGACACCAAGATCGTCAGATTCCAGGGATTCTACAGGATGGGAAATGGGGCTATTGGGCTGTGAACATGTTTTTTCCTCCAGGAAAAGTGAAGAGTGACCCTAAAGAAAATTCAGGGATCAGCAGGGCTGCCTCTCCCACCACAGGCCTGGAGGAGGGGGGCAACGTTTCCCCTCTGCAGTCTCGAAGTGGGGGACCAGCTCTGTGGTGGACATTGCCTAGGCAGGGGGGCAACATGGCAGACACAGGGACTGAGCACTGATGCCCCAGCCAGCCTGGAGGCCAGAGGGTCAAGACAAAGAGGATCATTCAAACCCTTAAAACTGAATGGAATTTGTCTCTTGTTTTCTTGGCATTCAGGCACTGCAAATAGGTTTGTGTAAACCATCTTTGAAACCATAAATAAAGCAATGAAGGTGGAAAACTGTTTCTGCTTTCTTGGTTGCAATGGCATTATTCCTGATGACAGGATTGCATTTATATTTGTGTTTTGGAATGTGTTGATCTGTTCATGTCATGGTTCATGGACATTATTGCTATTAAAAATAAATCTTAAAGATTTGGCCAAAAAAAATTAAAGTATGTAAATTATGTTATTTTCTCGAGGTGATGGAAATAATATTTTTATACTTGCATTTGATCTGAGTATTTGTTGAAATAGCTAAAATAGGACTTCTAATCACTAAAGCTAAAAACATCAATCTGGCATAAATTAATATTTTACGTTAAACACTTTTAGGAATATGCAGAATATGGGAATCTACATAGCATGATTTTCAAGTTTCCTGAGTGGAATTTATTAGTGAAATTTGAAACATCTGGCTCTAGACGGTAAAATTTCTTAATTTAGGGGACACTTACACACTCTTGGTAGGAATGTAAAATGGGGGGGTGCCTGGGCTGGACTGAAATGGCTCAGTCATTTCAGTGTCTGAACTTGATCTCAGCTCAGGTCTTGATCTCAGGGTCATGAGTTCAAGCCCCACATTGGGCTCCACACTGGGCATGGATCCTACTTTAAAAAGAAAAAGAAAAAAGAATGTAAAATGGTACAGCCATTATGGAAACCAGTATGATAGTTACTCCAAATATTAAAATGGAACTCCCATATGATCCAAGAATCCATCCAACCCTTGGATATATATCTAAAGACCTGATATCAGCGACACACTCTCATGTTCAAAGCAGCATTCTTCACCTCAGCCAAGATATGGAAGCAACCTAAATGTCCATGAGTAGATGAAAGGATAAAGTAGGTGTGGTTGATACACACACACACACACACAGGAATATTATGCAACCACGAGAAGGTGGTGATCTTGCCATTTGTGACAACGTGTATGAATCAGGAGGGCTTTATGCTAAATGAAATAAGTCATACGGAGAAAGACAAACACTGTATGGTATCACTTATGTGTGGAATCTAAACAACAAAACAAACAAACAAAAAGGCTGATTTCATAGACACAGAGAACAAAAGGGTGGTTTCTGTGGCTGCGAGGAGGGGGAAATGGAGTAATGCAGGTCAAAGGGCACGAATTTTGAGTGATGAAAGATCAGTTCTACTGAGCTAATGTCAGCATGTGATAACAGGTGGCAATGCAACACTGCCTAGTTGAGAGTGCTGGGACCAGAACTTAGGGCCCTCACCACACACACACAGAGGTAGCTCTGCTAACCAGGTGAGGGGATGGGTGTGTCATCCTGACCTTGGTAATCACTCCATAGTGTATATGAAGTCATCACGTTGTGCACTTTACACGCAGGTCTCCCTGACCTATGGCAGGGGTATACCTGATACACCCATCAGAAGTTGAAAATATTGTAAATCAAAAATGCATTGAATGCATCTAACCTTCCAAACATCACAGCTCAGGATGCTTACAGGAGCCCTCAGTTGGGCAAAACGTTCTCACACGTCTGTTTTATGAGAAAGTACTAAGTATCTCCTGTAGCACATTGCATACTGTACTGATGGTGACAAACAGGATGCTGTGGGGGTGCAGATTGGTTGTCAGTGAATCAGTCCTTGACCTTCAGGATCACAGGGCTGACAGAGCTGTCCCTGCTCAGCATCACAAGAGAGGATCGTAGGGGGCAGGTCACCAGCCTGGGAGAAGATCCAAATTCAAAATTCTAAGTACAATTTCTACTGAATGTGTATCCCTTTTGCACTATCGTAATGTTGAAAACTGTTAAGTTGAATCATCCTAAATTGGGGTCTATCAGTGTATACAGTTATATTTGTCAATTATTCCTCAATAAAATTAGAAAAATAAAATTTTAGAACTTTATTCACCCCATTTCAGACAAAATTTTGCTTTTTGAAATATAAACATACCTGAATAAAATGACAAATATAGCTTTCATTACTCCAAAAAGTGAATGACTCAATGCCATACTGACTTAAAAGAAAAATTTGGGTGACTGGTAAAAGAAAATAATGATGACATTATTAAAAAAAAAAAAGGTAAGTGAAGAGATATGATGAAATATGTTACAAGCCAGACTGTTTTTATTGTGCAGAAGAATGTAAAATGGGTGACAAACACATATTTTGCCTTTTCATGATTTTACCAAATGCCAATGCATTGTCTTTAACTAAATGGTTATGTGTAGGTAAGTTGTACCTTAATATTTACCTTATTTTATCTAAATATTTTTATTGAAATCGTTTATCATTTTCTATTTTTTAATTTAAATTCAATTAATTAACATAAAGGGCTGGTATCCAAGATCTATAAAGAACTTCTCAAACTCAACACCCAAAAAATAAATAATCAAGTCAAAAAATGGGCAGAAGACATGAAAAGACACTTCTCTGAAGAAGACATACAAATGGCTAACAGACACATGAAAATATGTTCATCATCATTAGCCATCAGGGAAATTCAAATCAAAACCACATTGAGATACCACCTTACACCAGTTAGAATGGCAAAAATTGACAGGGCAAGAAACAACAAATGTTGGAGAGGTTGTGGAGAAAGGGGAACCCTCTTACACTGTTGGTGGGAATGCAAGTTGGTACAGCCACTTTGGGAAACAGTGTGGAAGTGCCTCAAAAATTTAAAAATAGAGCTATCCTATGACCCAGCAATTGCACTCCTAAGTATTTACCCCAAAGACACCGATGTAGTGAAAAGAAGGGCCATATACACCCCAATGTTCATAGTAGCAATGTCTGCAATAACCAAACTGTGGAAAGAGCTGAGATGCCCTTCAACAGATGAATGGATAAAGAAGCTGTGGTCCAGGGGGGCGGAGCAAGATGGCGGAGGAGTAGGAGACCTGGATTTCCTCTCCTCTCAGGAATTCAGCTGGATAGGGATCAAACCATTCTGAACACCTACAAACTCAATAGGAGATCAAAGAAAAGAATAGCAACAACTCTCTGAACAGAAAAGCGACCACTTTCTGGAAGGTAGGACGTGCGGAGAAGTGAATCCGAGGTGATATTCGGGAGGATAGATGGCGGGGGAGGGGCCTCCGTCTGCCGCTTCTGGCAAGTGATAGAGCCGCGGAGCACAAAATCGGAACTTTTAGAAGTCTGCTCTGCTGAGGGACATCACTCTGGTGGCTAAGTAGGGGGTGGAACCCTCGTGGGACAGTGTGGTCTCAGGACCCTCGGGGTCACAGAAAGACCAGGGGTGCCTGAGTGCGGCAGAGCTCCCAGGTATCAGAGTGGGGAAGCCGGCTGCAGAGATGAAGCTGAGGCGTGGGCTCTCAGCTCGGGGTTGCCATAGACCGTGATCCACGGCACAGTTGGGCCACTGCTCCTCCAGCAGGGACCCAACAAGCGGCAGATCCAGGGAGACTCCCCTTCCTCCCCGGGAGGAGCAGTGCAGGAGCACACCACAGGGATCTGCTGGGCTTGGAGACTCCACACGGGGTTGGGTGCCAGAGATAGAAATGCATGGTTACAGGCCCGGTGAGCACAGAGTGCGGCCGGAGACAGGGGAGCCGGGAGTGACTGACTGCTTTTCTCTGGGGGCGCACTGAGGAGCGGTGCCCCAAGTTCTTGGCTCCTCCAGGGTGGAGATCGGGAGGCCGCCATTTTCACTCTCCGCCTCCAAAGCTGTATGGAAAGCTTGCAGGGAACAAAAGCTCCTGAGAGCAAACCCAAGGAGATTACCGGGCAAGGGTGGGGCAATTCCGCCTCTGGCAAAGACGTTTGGGAACCACGGCAACAGGCCCCTCCCCCAGAAGATCAGCGAGAACAGCCAGGCAAGACCAAGTTTACCGATCAATGAGAATGGCAGAACTCCAGCGCTAGGGGACTACTGCACATAGAATTCATGGCTTTTTTACCATGATTCTTTAGTCTTTCAAAGTTAATTTTTTTTAACTGTCTTTTTTTCTTTTCTTTTTTTTTTGAATTTTTCTTTTTCCCCTTTTCAACCAACATCTTATCAATCCGTTTTTTAAAAAACATTTTTATTTTTCATTTTTAGAGTCATATTCTATCCCTTCATAGTAGTTACCCGTATTTTTGGCATATATATCTAAGTTGTTCTCTCTTTAAAATTTTGAGATAGGTTCCTCTAACAGATCAAAATATACTCTAAATCTCTAGTGTATGGTTTTTTCCTACTCCCCTGCCTGATCACATTCTCTCCCTTTTTTTTCTTTTTTTTTTTAAAAATCCTCTTCTTTCTTTTTTCAAACAACTTATCAATTCCTTTTATACAATTTTTTATAATTTCCATCTTTACAGTCATATTCCATCCCTTCATCATATCAACCCTTATTTTTGTACATATATAAGTTTTTCTTTCTTTAAAATTTTGGGAGGCACTTTCTTTTAACAGACCAAAATATACCCAAAATCTAGTGTGTGGCACTGATCTATATACCAGCCTAATCATATTTGATCACATTCTGTTTTTGTTTTGTTTGTTTTGTTCTGTTTTTGTTTGTTTTTATCTTTATCTTTTACTTTTTCTTTTTTCTCTCTTTCCCTTTCTTTTCCCACTGCTTCAGGTCTTTTCTGATTTGTTTAGAGTATATTTTCTGGGGACGTTGTTACCCTGCTAGCATTTTGTTCTCTCATTAATCTATTCTCCTCTGCACAAAATGACAAGATGGAAAAAATCACCTCAACAAAAAGAACAAGAGGCAGTACCGACTGCCAGGGACCTACTCAATACGGACATTAGTATGAAGTCAGATCTAGAGTTCAGAATCATCACTTTAAAGATACTAGCTGGGATTGAGAAAATCATGGAAGTTATTAGAGAAACCCTTTCTGGAGAAGTAAAAGAACTAAAATCTAACCAAGTAGAAATCAAAAAGGCTATTAATGAGGTGCAATCAAATATGGGGGCGCTAACTGCTAGGATAAATGAGGCAGAAGAGAGAATCAGTGATATAGAAGACCAAATGATGGAAAATAAAGAAGCTGAGAAAAAGAGAGATAAACAACTACTGGATCATGAGGGCAGAATTCGAGAGATAAGTGATACCATAAGACGAAACAACATTAGAATAATTGGGATCCCAGAAGAAGAAGAAAGAGAGAGGGGGCAGAAGGTATAATGGAGCAAATTATAGCAGAGAACTTCCCTAATTTGGAGAAGGAAACAGGCATCAAAATCCAGGAAGCACAGAGAACCCCTCTCAAAATCAATAAAAATAGGTCAACACCCTGACCCAACGACATCTAATAGTAAAACTTACGAGTCTCAGAGACAAAGAGAAAATCCTGAAAGCAGCTCGGGGGGGAGAGATATGTAACCTACAATGGTAGAAACATTAGATTGGCAACAGAACTATCCACAGAGACCTGGCAGGCCAGAAAGGACTGGCAGGATATATTCAGAGCACTAAATGAGAAAAATATGCAGCCAAGAATACTATATGCAGCTAGGCTGTCATTGAAAATTGAAGGAGAGATAAAAAGCTTCCAGGACAAATAAAAACTAAAGGAATTTGCAAACACGAAACCAGCCCTACAAGAAATCTTGAAAGGGGTCCTCTAAGCAAAGAGAGAGCCTAAAAGCAACATAGACCAGAAAGGAACACAGAAAATATACAGTAACAGTCACCTTACAGGAAATACAATGGCACTAAATTCCTATCTTTCAATAGTTACCCTGAATGTAAATGGGCTAAATGCCCCAATCAAAAGACACAGGCTATCAGATTGGATTAAAAAACAAGACCCATCGATATGCTGTCTGCAAGAGACTCATTTTAGAACCAAAGACACCCCCAGATTTAAAGTGAGGGGGTGGAAAACCATTTACCATGCTAATGGACACCAAAAGAAAGCTGGGGTGGCAATCCTTATATCAGACAAATTAGATTTTAAACCAAAGACTGTAATAAGAGATGAGGAAGGACACTATATCATACTTAAAGGATCTATCCAACAAGAAGATCTAACAATTGTAAATATCTATGCCCCTAACATGGGAGCAGCCAATTATATAAGGCAATTAATAACAAAAGCAAAGAAACACATCGACAATACAATAATAGTGGGGGACTTTAACACCCCCCTCACTGAAATGGACAGATCGTCTAAGCAAAAGATCAACAAGGAAATAAAGACTTTAAATGACACACTGGACCAAATGGACTTCACAGACATATTCAGAACATTCCGTCCCAAAGCAATGGAATACATTCTTCTCTAGTGCCCATGGAACATTCTCCAGAATCGATCACATCCTAGGTCATAAATCAGGTCTCAACCGGTACCAAAAGATTGGGATCATTCCCTGCCTATTTTCAGACCACAATGCTTTGAAACTAGAACTCAATCACAAGAGGAAAGTCGGAAAGAACTCAAATACATGGAGGCTAAAGAGCATCTTACTGAAGAATGAATGGGTCAACCAGGAAATTAAAGAAGAATTTAAAAAATTCATGGAAACCAATGAAAATGAAAACACAACTATTCAAAATCTTTGGGATGCAGCAAAGGCAGTCCTAAGAGGAAAGTATATAGCAATACAAGCCTTTCTCAAGAAACAAGAAAGGTCTCAAGTACACAACCTAACCCTACACCTAAAGGAGCTGGAAAGAGAACAGCAAATAAAGCCTAAACCCAGCAGGAGAAGAGAAATAATAAAGATCAAAGCAGAAATCAATGAAATAGAAACTAAAAGAACAGTAGAACAGATCAACGAAACTAGGAGCTGGTTCTTTGAAAGAATTAACAAGATTGATAAACCCCTGGCCAGACTTATCAAAAAGAGAAGAGAAATGACCCAAATGAACAAAATCATGAATGAAAGAGGAGAGATCACAACCAACACCAAAGAAATACAAACAATTCTAAGAACATATTATGAGCAACTCTATGCCAGCAAATTAGATAACCTGGAAGAAATGGAGGCATTCCTAGAGATGTATCAACTACCAAACCTGAACCAGGAAGACATAGAAAACCTGAACAGACCTATAACCACTAAGGAAATTGAAGCAGTCATCAAAAATCTCCCAAAAAACAAAAGCCCAGGGCCAGATGGCTTCCCAGGGGAATTCTACCAAACATTTCAAGAAGAATTAATACCTATTCTTCTGAAACTGTTCCAAAAAATAGAAATGGAAGGAAAACTTCCAAACTCATTTTATGAGGTGAGCATTACCTTGATCCCAAAACCAGACAAAGACCCCATTAAAAAGGAGAACTACAGACCAATATCCCTGATGAACATGGATGCAAAAATTCTCACCAAAGTACTAGCCAATAGGATCCAACAGTACCTTAAAAGGATTATTCACCACGACCAAGTGGGATTTATCCCTGGGCTGCAAGGTTGGTTCAACATCCACAAATCAATCAACGTGATACAATACATTAACAAAAGATTGAACAAGAATCATAGTATCCTCTCAATAGATGCAGAAAAAGCATTTGACAAAGTACAGCATCCTTTCTTGATCAAAACTCTTCAGAGTATAGGCATAGAGGGTACATACCTCAATATCATAAAAGCCATCTATGAAAAACCTACAGCGAATATCATTCTCAATGGGGAAAAACTGAGAGCTTTCCACCTAAGGTCAGGAACGCGGCAGGGATGTCCACTATCACCACTGCTATTCAACATAGTATTAGAAGTCCTAGCCACAGCAATCAGACAACAAAAAGAAATAAAAGGCATCCAAATTGGCAAAGAAGTCAAACTCTCACTCTTTGCAGATGATATGATACTTTATGTGGAAAACCCAGAAGACTCCACCCCAAAACTGCTAGAACTCATACAGGAATTCAGTCAAGTGGCAAGATATAAAATCAATGCACAGAAGTCAGTGGCATTCCTATATATACACCAACAACAAGACAGAAGAAAAAGAAATTAAGGAGTCGATCCCATTTACAATTGCACCCAAAACCATAAGACACCTAGGAATAAATCTAACCAAAGAGGCAAAGGATCTGTACTCAGAAAACTATAAAATACTCATGAAAGAAATGGAGGAAGACACAAAGAAATGGAAAAACGTTCCATGCTCATGGATTGGAGAACAAATATTGTGAAGATGTCAATGCTACCTAAAGCAATCTACACATTCAATGCAATCCCCATCAAAATACCATCCACTTTTTTCAAAGAAATGGAACAAATAATCCTAAAATTTGTATGGAACCAGAAAAGACCCCGCATAGCCAGAGGAATGTTGAAAAAGAAAAGCAAAGCTGGCGGCATCACAATTCCGGACTTCCAGCTCTATTACAAAGCTGTCATCATCAAGACAGTATGGTACTGGCACAAAAACAGGCACATAGATCAATGGAACACAATATAGAGCCCAGAAATGGACCCTCAACTCTAGGGTCAACTAATCTTTGAGAAAGCAGGAAAGAATGTCCAATGGAAAAAAGACAGTCTCTTCAACAAATGGTATTGGGAAAATTGGATAGCCACATGCAGAAGAATGAAACTGGACCATTTCCTTACACCACACACAAAAATAGACTCCAAATGGTTGAGAGACCTCAATGTGAGACAGGAGTCCATCAAAATCCTAAAGGAAAACACAGGCAGCAACCTCTTCAACCTCAGTCACAGCAACTTCTTCCTAGAAACATCACCAAAGGCAAGGGAAGCAAGGGCAAAAATGAACTATTGGGACTTCATCAAGATAAAAAGGTTTACAAAGCAAAGGAAACAATCAACAAAACCAAAAGACAACTGACAGGATGGGAGAAGATATTTGCAAATGACATATCAGATAAAGGACTAGTATCCAAAATCTATAAAGAACTCATCAAACTCAACATCCAAAGAACAAAGAATCCAATCAAGAAATGGGCAGAAGACATGAACAGACATTTTTCCAAAGAAGACATCCAAATGGCCAACAGACACATGAAAAAGTGCTCAATATCGCTCAGCATCAGGGGAATCCAAATCAAAACCTCAATGAGATACCACCTCACACCAGTCAGATGGCTAAAATTAACAAGTCAGGAAACGACAGATGTTGGCGGAGATGCGGAGGAAGGGGAACCCTCCTACACTGTTGGTGGGAATGCAAGCTTGTGCAGCCACTCTGGAAAACAGTATGGAGGTTCCTCAAAAAGTTGAAAATAGAGCTACCATATGATCCAGCAATTGCACTACTGGGTACTTGCCCCAAAGATACAAAAGTAGGGATCCGAAAGGGTACGTGCACCCCGATGTTTATAGCAGCAATGTCCACAATAGCCAAACTGTGGAAAGAGCCAAGATGTCCATCAATAGATGAATGGATAAAGAAGAGGTGGTATATATATACAATGGAATATTATGCAGCCATCAAAAGGAATGAGATCTTGCCATTTGCAATGACGTGGATGGAACTGGAGGGTATTATGCTGAGCGAAATAAGTCAAACAGAGAAAGACATATATCATATGACCTCACTGATATGACGAATTCTTGATCTCAGGAAACAAACTGAGAGTTGCTGGAGTGGGGTTTGGGGAGGAGGGATGGGGTGACTGGGTGATGGACACTGGGGAGGGTATGGGCTCTGGTAAGCGCTGTGAATTGTGCAAGACTGTTGAATCTCAGATCTGTACCTCTGAAACAAATAATGCAATATATGTTAAAGAAAAAAAAGAAGAAGAAGAATGTAGCAGGAGGGGAAGAATGAAGGGGGGGAAATCAGAGGGGTAGACGAACCATGAGAGACAATGGACTCTGAAAAACAAACTGAGGGTTCTAGAGGGGAGGGGGGTGGGAGGATGGGTTAGCCTGGTGGTGGGTATTGAGGAGGGCACGTTCTGCATGGAGCACTGGGTGTTATGCACAAACAACGAATCATGGAACACTACATCTAAAACTAATGATGTAATGTATGGGGATTAACATAACAAAAAAAAATTAAATAAAAAAGATGTGGTCCATATATACAATGGAATATTACTCAGCCATCAGAAAGGATGAATACCCAACTTTTACATTAACATGGATAGGACTGGAGGAGATTATTCTAAGTGAAATAAGTCAAGCAGAGAAAGTCAATTATCATACGGTTTCACTTATTTGTGGAACATAAGGAATAGCATGGAGGACATTAGGAGAAGGAAGGGGAAAATGAAGGGGGGGAAATCAGAGGGAGAGGTGAACCCAGAGAGACTATGGACTCTGAGAAACAGGGTTTTAGAGGGGAGTGGGGAGGGTGGATTGGTTAGCCCAGTGATGGGTATTAAGGAGGGAACGTACTGCATGGAGCACCGGGTGTTACACGAAAACAATGGATTGTGGATCACCACATCAAAAACCAATGATGTATTATATGGTGACTAACATAATATAATAAAATTTTAAAAAATAAATAAAAAACAGATCCCTTTTAATATTTCTTGTATGGCTGGTTTGGTGATCACAAATTCTTTTAGTTTCTATTTGTCCTGGAAGCTTTTTATCTCTCCTTCAATTTTGAATGACAGCCTATCTGGATAATGTATTCCTGGCTGCACATTTTACTCATTTAGCACCCTGAATATACCATGCCTGTCCTTTCAGGCCTGCCAGGTCTCTGTGGATATGTTTGCTGCCAGTCTCATGTTTCTTCCCTTGTAGGATAAGAACCCCTTGTCCAGAGCTGCTTTCAGGGTTTTCTCTGTCTCTGAGATTTTCAAGTTTCCCTATTATATGTCAGGGTGTTGACCTATTTTTATTGATTTTCAGAGGACATTCTCTGTGTCTCCTGGACTTGGATGCCTGTTTCCTTCCCCAGATTAAGAAAGTTCTCCTCTATCATTTGCTCCAATATACCTTCTGCCCCTCTCTCTTTCCTCCTCTTCTGGGATCCCAATTATTTTAATATTGTTTCATTTTATGATATCACTTATCTCTTGAATTCTCCTCTTGTGATCCAGTAATTGTTTCTCTCTTTTTCTCAGCTTCTTTATTCTCCATCATTTTGTCTTCTATATCCCTAATTCTCTCTCTTCTGCCTCATTTATCCCACCCATAAGAGACTCCATTTTTTTTGCATCTCATTAATAGCCTTTTTTATTTTGACTTGATTAGATTTTAGTTCTTTTATTTCTACAGAAAGGAGAGTGTCTCCCTCTAGTGTCTTCTATGCTTTTTTCAAGCCCAACTAGTATCTTTGTAATCATTATTCTGAACTCTAGTTCCAACATCTTACTTATGCCCATACTGATTAAGTCCCTGGCAGTCAGTACTGCCTCTTGTTCTCTTTTTTGAGGTGAGTTTTCTATCTTGTCATTCTGTCCAGATAAGAATAGATGAACAAGAGAGCCAAATACTAAAATGGCAATGAATCCAGAGAAATATACACTAAACAAATCAGAAGGCTCCTGAAATCAAAAAGAGAGAGAGAGAATATAATCAGACAGGTGAACAGAATAGAGCAATGCACTGGATCCTATGTGTATTTTGGTCCATTTCTTAGAAAACTATATCCCAAAATTGTAAAGAAAGAAAAACTTCTATATGTACAAAAATAAAATTAAATACAGTGAAAGGATAGAATGTAAATGTAAAAACTAAAATTAAAAGACAAAAATAAAAGAAGGAATATAAACAGGTGGACAGAGCAGAGCAATACACTATATCCTGAGTGTAAAATTAAAATTGAAAGACTAAAGAATCATGGGGAAATACCATGAATTCTATATGCTCTTTTCCCCTAGCACTGGAGTTTTGCAGTTTTCAATGCTCAGGAAATGTGGTCTTCACTGGATGTTCTTGCTGATCTTCTGGGAGAGAGGACTGTTGAGTTGATTCTCAAGCATCTGTGATTGTACCACCCTTGCCAAGGGGCCAGGCTGAGTAATCTGCTCTGGATTGCTCTATGTGGCTTTTGTTCCCTGAAGGCTTTCACATAGCTAGAGCATGAGAATGAAAATGGTGGCATCTTGCTCACTCTCTTTCACCCCAGACCTTACTGTGTAGCCTTAGGCCTTTGACCTACCAGATTTTCAATCACTGGATGCTAGAGGAGCAAGTTACTGTGCTAAGAAGAAAGAGGTAAAATAGAGTCAGAACAGATGGGCAGATCATTATCAGATAGAAATTAAAAGTCTCTGAGGACTGGTTACAATGACTAGGGGAGGAGGCAAGATGGCAGAGTAAGGAACCCCCATTTCAACTGGTCCCCTGAATTTAGCTGGATATCTGTCAAGCCATTTTAAACACCCACAAAATCAGCCTGAGATGTAAGAATATATCTGGAACTCTACAAGCAGAAAAGCAACTGCTTTTTGCAAGGTAGGACATGTGGCATCATGAATCTGTGGAGAGGTATCAGAAGATAAACAGAATGGGGAGGGAGCCTGCATAAGCTGCCCCCTGGAAAGTGATATAGCACCAGAGTGGATAATCAGAATGCTTAGAAATCTCCTCTAGTGAGAGACATCCTTTTCTGAAAGGGAGCTCTGGAAATGAAAAGGCAGAATTTTAGATCTTGGGATACAAGGAACAACAGAGAAAAAGGGGGTTCTGGAACCAGTAGAGTGCCTAAACAGTGGAGCCAGGAAGCAATCTGAAAAAATCTGGAACCTGTGCCCATGATGGGGCAAAAACTCACAGACCAGTAGCAGCCCAGAAAGGGCTTTAGAGCAGCACCCAGACATGATCCAGGAGCTTTGGGTGTATGCATGAGCCTGTGGCCACTCCCGCTTTTAGAATTACAGTGCAGGCACACCTCTGGAGGCTGCAGTTTGCAGTGGCACATAAAGAAGTGGAGACTATTTGACCTGAAGGGTTTATTAAAGAGGGCAGATTGTGATCTTTCTGCTCTGAGCCAGAGGTTTGGATGTGGCCATTTTTGCTCAGATCCTCTAAAGAGGCAGGGGAGGGCCTGTTTCCTCTAAGCCCATCCCCCTGACAGGGTGTGGGACAACTCAACCCAGGCAGGGTTACCTGAGAAACAGCGGGCAGTCCCCTCCCCAAGAAGACAGGCTGGAAGAACAGGTGGATGACAAGCCTATGGATACTATAAGACTGTAAAATCCCAACACCAAGGGAAAATTGTATATTGAGCTCCAGATGTGGTATTATGACTCATTTATTTCTCAGATAAAATTTCCCTTTTCTTTTCATTCTTTTTTTTCTTATGCTTTTTCTCTTTTTTTTTCTATTTACCCTTTTCTCATTTCAACTTGATGTTTATTATATCAACATATTTCATAGGCACTTTTAACTTGTATTTTTACATACCTATATTTTTTATATGCCTTATTGTAGTGCTTTTTCCATTATTCAATTTTACCTTTATATATATACAAGTTTTACTTTCCTTGTAATTTTGGGACGTAATGTGCTCTAACACACAGACCAAAATACACCCAGGAACAACTGAAACACCCTGCTTTGTCCACATGAAGATTATAGCTCCCATTCTCTTCCTCCCATATTTTTAATTTTATAATTTTTAATTTTATTCCTGTGTTTAATTTTGGCTTTTTTTTTCCCATGATGGTTTTTGCCCTCTCCAGATTTTGTTAGGATGCATCTTGCTTGGGTCATGGTTGATATTTTGGACTCTGTTCACTCATTCAACCATCCCTCAACAGAATGATTAGGAGGAGGAACTCTCAAAAAGAAAAGAACCAGGGCAATGTCCTCTGCCACAGAACTAATGGATATGGATATGAGCAAGATGTCAGAGAAAGATTTCAGGATAGCAATCATAAAGTCAATAGCAAGGCTTGAAAAAATCATTAGTGACAATATAAGATCTCTAAGAGCAGAAATGAGATCTAATCAGGCCAAACTAAAAAATGCTATGAATGAGATGCAGTCTAAGCTGGATACTCTAGCAGCCAGGTTAAATGAGGCAGAAGAGAGAATCAGTGATCTAGACGATAAGCTGATGTAAAGGAAGGAAGTTAAGGAAAACAGAGATAGGCTGCTAGTAGCACATGAGAAAAAGATTGGAGAGATTAATGATACCATGAAACGTTCCACTGTCAGAATGATTGGGATCCCCAAGGGGGTGGGGAGAGAGGACTAGAAGATATATTTCAGCAAATCATAGCTGAGAACTTCCCTAATCTGGGGAAGGAAACAAGCATTCGTGTTCAAGAGGCAGAGAGGACCTCTCCCAAAATCAATAAAAATAGATCAACACCCCATCATATAATAGTGAAGTTTGCAAATCTTACAGCCAAATAATCTATCCTGAGAATAGCTAGGGAGGGGAGGTTCTTTACATGTGGAGGGAGGAACATCAGAATAACATCAGACCTGTCGACAGAGACCTGGCAAACCAGAAAAGGTTAGCAAGACATATTCATGGTACTAAATGAGAAGAACATACAGCCAAGAATAATTTATCCAGCAAGGGTGTCATTCAGAATGGATGGAGAGATGAAGAGCTTCCAGGACAGGCAGAAACTGAAAGAATATGTGACCACCAAGCCAGCCATGCAAGAAATATTAAGGGGGATTCTGTAAGAGAAGAGAGAACTCAAGAGTCACATAGACCAGAAAGAAACAGAGAAAATCTATAGAAACAGGAACTTTACAGGCAATACAATGGCAAAAAATTCATATCTTTCAATAGTTACTCTGAATGTAAATGGGCTGAATGCTCCCATGAAAAGACACAGGATTTCAGATTGGATAAAAAAGCAGGACCAAAAAATAAATAAATAAATAAAAAGCAGGACCCATCATACACTCTCTACAAGAGATTCATTTTGAACCTAAAGACACCTCCAGATTGAAAGTGAGGGGTTGGAGAACAATTTGCCATGCTAATGGACCTCAAAAGTAAGCTGGGGTAGCAATCCTCATATCAGACAAATTAGATTTTAAACCGAAGACTGTAGTAAGAGATGTAGAGGGGCACTATATCATACTTAAAGGGTCACTCCAACAAGAAGATCTAACAATTGTAAATATTTATGCCTCCAACATGGGAGCAGCCAATTGTATAAACCAATTAATAACCAAAGTAAAGAAACATATTGATAATAATACACTAATAGTAGGAGACCTCAACACTCCAATCACAGCAATGGACAGATCATCTAAGCAGAGGATCAACAAAAACACAAGAGCTCTGAATGACACATTGGACCAGATGGACTTGTAGATATATACAGAACATTCCATCCTAAAACAACAGAATACACATTCTTCTCAAGTACATATGGAACTTTCTCCAGAATATATCCCATATTGGGTCACAAATCAGGTCTCAACCATTACTAAAAGATTGAGATTATTCCCTGCATATTTTCACACCACAATACTTTGAAACTGGAACTCAACTACAAGAAGAAATTTGGAAGAAACTCAAACACTTGGAGGTTAAAAACACCCTGCTAAAGAATGAATGGGTCAACCTGGAAATTAAAGAACTTAAACAATTCACACAAACCAATGAAAACGAAAATACATAGGCTCAATCTTATTGGATACTGCAAAGGTAGTCCTAAGAGGGAAATACATAGCCATCAAAGGCTCACTCCAAAATTAGAAAAATAACAAATGCACAAACTAACCTTACACCTAAAGGAGCAGGAGAAAGAACAGCAAATAAAATCTAAACCAAACAGGAGAAGAGAAATAATAAAGATTTGAGCAAAAATTGATGAAATAGAAACTAGAAAAACAAAAGAACAGATCAACAAAACTAGAAGCTGGTTCTTTGAAAGAGTTAATAAGACTGAAAAACCACTGGCCAGACTTATCCAAAAGAAAAGGGAAAGGACCCAAATCAATAAAATCATGAATGAAAGGGGAGAGATCATGACTAACACAAAGGAAATAGAAACAATGATTAGACATTACTACCAGGAACTATAAGCCAACAAATTAGGCAATCTGGAGGAAATGGATGCATTCCTGGAAACTTATAAACTACCAAGACTGAAACAGGAAAAAATAGAAAATCTGAATAGACAATAACCAGTAAGGAAATTGAAACAGTAATCAAAAACCTCCTAAGATTCTGATGGATTCCTGTCTCACATTGAGGTCTTTCATCCATTTTGAGTTTATCTTTGTGTAGGGTGTTAGAGAATGGTCGAGTTTCATTCTTCTGCGTGTGGCTGTCCAATTTTCCCAGCACCATTTATTGAAGAGACTGTCTTTTTTCCATTGCATGTTTTTTCCTGCTTTGTCGAAGATTATTTGACCATAGAGTTGAGGGTCCATATCTGGGTTCTCTATTCTGTTCCATTGGTCTGTATGTCTGTTTTTGTGCCAGTACCATGCTGTTTTGGCGATCACAGCTTTGTAATATAGCTTGAAATCGGGCAACGTGATGCCCCCAGCTTTGCTTTTCTTTTTCAACATTTCCTTGGCAATTCAGGGTCTTTTCTGATTCCATACAAATTTTAGGATTGCTTATTCCAGCACTTTGAATAATGTCATTGGAATTTTGATCGGGATGGCATTGAAGGTATAGATTGCTCTGGGCAGCATAGACATTTTAACAATGTTTATTCTTCCGATCCATGAGCATGGAAAGTTTTTCCATCTTTTTGTGTCTTCTTCCAGTTCTTTCATGAGTGTTCTGTAGTTCCTAGAGTATAGATCCTTTACCTCTTTGGTTAGGTTTATTCTGAGGTATCTTATGGTTTTTGGTGCTATTGTAAATGGAATCGTTTCTCTAATTTCTCTTTCTACAGTTGCATTGTTAGTGTATAAGAAAGCAACTGATTTCTGTGCATTGATTTTGTATCCTGCCACATTACTGAATTGCTGTATGAGTTCTAGCAATTTGGGGGTGGAGTCTTTTGGGTTTTCCACATAAAGTATCATGTCGTCTGCGAAAAGAGAGAGTTTCACTTCTTCTTTGCCAATTTGAATACATTTTATTTCTTTTTGTTGTCTGATTGCAGTTGCTAGGACTTCTAGTACTGTGTTGAACAATAGTGGTGAAAGTGGGCATCCTTGACGTGTTCATGATCTTAAGGGAAAGGCTCTCAGCTTTTCCCCATTGAGGATGATATTCACTGTGGGTTTTTCATAGATGGATTTTATGAACTTGAGGAATGTTCCCTCTATCCCTATACTCTGAAGAGTTTTAATCAGGAAAGGATGTTGTATTTTGTCGAATCCTAGAGGAGAACATAGGCAATAACCTCTTTGACATCACCCAGAGCAACTTCTTTCAAGATACATCTCCAAAAGCTAGTGAAAGAAAAGCACAAATGAACTTTTTGAATTTCATCAAGATAAAAAGCTTCTGCACAGCAAAGGAAACAGTCAACAAAACCAAGAGGCAACCCACAGGATGGGAGAAGATATTTGCAAATGACACTACAGATAAAGGGCTGGTATCCAAGATCTATAAAGAACTTCTCAAACTCAACACCTAAAAAATGAATAATAAAGTCAAAAAGTGGGCAGAAGGCATGAAAAGACACTTCTCTGAAGAAGACATACAAATGGTTAACAGACACATGAAAAAATGTTCATCATCATTAGCCATCAGGGAAATTCAAATCAAAACCACATCGAGATACCACCTTACACCAGTTAGAATGGCAAAAATGGACAGGGCAAGAAACTACAAATATTAGAGAGGTTGTGGAGAAAGGGGAACACTCTTACGCTGTTGCTGGGAATGCAAGTTGGTACAGCCACTTTGGAAAACAGTGTGGAGTTTCCTCAGAAATTTAAAAATAGAGCTACCTTATGACCCAGCAATTGCACTCCTGGGTATTTATCCCAAAGACACAGATGTAGTGAAAAGAAGGGGCACCTGCACCCCAATGTTCACAGCAGCAATGTCTGCAATAGCCAAACTGTGGAAAGAGCCGAGATGCCCTTCAACAGATGAATGGATAAAGAAGATGTGGTCCATATATACAATGGAATATTACTCATTCATCAGAAAGGATGAATACCCAACTTTTACATCAACATGGATGGGACTGGAGGAGATTATTCTAAGTGAAATAAGTCAAGCAGAGAAAGTCAATTATCATATGGCTTCACTTTTTGTGGAACATAAGGAATAGCATGGAGGACATTAGGAGAAGGAGGGAGAAATTGGGGGGGGAATTGGAGGGAGAGATGAACCTTGAGAGACTATGGACTCTGAGAAATAAACAGAGTTGTAGAGGGGAGGGTGGAGGGGGGATTAGTTAGTCTGGTGATGGGTATTAAGGAGGGCACATACTGCATGGAGCACTGGGTGTTATACGAAAACAATGGATTGTGGATCACCACATCAAAAATCAATGATGTAGTGTATGGTGACTAACATAACATAATTAAATTAAATTAAATTAAATTAAAAACAAAACAAAACAAAAAAACCTCCCAAGAAACAAGAGGTCAGGGCCAGATGGCTTCCAAGGGGAATGCTACCAAACACTTAAAGAAGAAATAATACCTATTCTACTGAAGCTGTTTCAAAAATAGAAATGGAGGGATGCCTGGGTGTCTCAGTTGGTTGAGTGTCTGCCTTTGGCTTAGGTCATAATCCCAGGGTCCTGGGATCGGGTTGCACATCAGGCTCCTTACTCAGTGGGGAGCCTGCTTCTCCCTTGCCTGCCACTCCCCCACTCCCCCTGCTTGTGCTCTCTCCCTCTCTGATCAATCAATAAATAAAATATTTTAAAAAGAGAAATAACTGCCTATGTTTAAAAAAAAAAAAAAAAGAAATGGAAGGAAAACTTCCAAACTCGTTCTATGAGGCCAGCATTACCTTGATCCAAAACCCAGAGAAAGACCCCATCAAAAAGGAGAATTATTGACCAATAGCCCTGATGAACATGGATGCCAAAATACTCAACAAGTTCCTAGAAAGTAGGATCCAACATTACATTAAAAGGATTATTCACCATGATCAGGTGGGATTTATTTCTGGGATGCAAGTGTGGTTCAATTTTCAAAAATCAATCAACGTGATAGATCACATTAATAAAAGACAAAAACCTTATGATTCTCTCAATTGCTGCAGAAAAAGCATTTGACAAAATACAACATCCTTTCTTGATTAAAACCCTTCAAAGTGTAAGGATAGAGGGAACATACCTCAATATCATAAAAGCCATTTATGAAAAGCCCACAGCAAATATCATTCTCACTGGGGGAAAAAAATGAGAGCTTTTCCCTTAAGGTCAGGAACATGACAGGGATGCCCACTCTTACCACTTTTGTTCAACATAGTACTAGAAGTCCGAACCTCAGCAATCAGAAAACAAAAAGAAATAAAAGCCATTCAAATTGGCAAAAACAAGCCAAACTCTCTCTCTTCACAGATGATATGATATTTTATGTGGAAATCCACAAAGACTCCACCCCCAAATTACTAGAACTCATACAGCAATTCATCAACATGGCAGGATACAAAATCAATGCACAGGAATCAGTTGCATTTTTTACACTACCAATGTAACTGAAGAAAGAGAAATTAAGGAATCAGTTCCGTTTACAATAGCACCAAAAACCATAAGATATCTAGGAATAAACCTAACCAAAGAGGTTAAGGATCTATACTCTAAAAACTACAGAACACTTATGAAAGAAGTGGAGGAGGAAGACACAAAGTGATGGGAAAACATTCCATGCTCATGGATTAGAACAATAAACATTGTTGAAATGTCTATCCTGCCTAGCCATCAAAAAAAGAAAGAAAGAAAGAAAAAAAGAAAGAAATCTTGCCATTTGCAATGATGTGGATGGAACTAGAGGGTATTATGCTAAAAGAAATTAATCAGATAAAGACAAGTATCATATGATCTCACTGATATGAGGAATTTGAGAGACAAGACAGAGTATCATAGGGGAAGGGAGGGAAAAATGAAACAAGATGAAACCAGAGAGGGAGACAAACTATAAGAGACTCTTAATCTCAGAAAACAAACTGAGGGTCATTGAAATGGAGGGGGGTGGGAGGGATGGGTGGCTGGGGAATGGACATTGGGGAAGGTATGTTCTATGGTGAGCACTGTGAATTGTGTAAGACTGATGAATCACAGACCTGTATTCCTGAAACAAATAATACATTATGTTAATAAAAAAAAGAAAAAAATGTCTATCCTGCCTAGAGCTCTACACTTTCAATGCCATCCCTATTAAAATACCATTGGCATTTTTCAAAGAGCTGGAACAAACAATCATAAAATTAGTATGGAACCAGAAAAGACCCTGAATCGCCAAGAGAATGTTGAAAAAGAAAACCAAAGCTGGGGGCATCACGTTGCCTGATTTCACGCTATATTACAAAACTGTGATCACCAAAACAGTATGGTGTTGGCACAAAAACGGACACATAGATCAATGGAACAGAATAGAGAACCCAGAAATGGACCCTCAACTCTATGATCAAATAATCTTTGACAAATGAGGTAAAAATATCCAATGGAAAAATACAGTCTCTTCAATAAATGGTGCTGGGGAAATTGAACAGCCACATGCAGAAGAATGAAATGGGACCATTTCTTTACACCACACACAAAGATAGACTCAAAATGGATAAAAAACCTAAATGTGAGACAGGAATCCATCAAAATCCTAGAGAACATAGGTAGTAATGTCTTCAACATCGGCCACAGCAACTTCTTTCAAGACACGTCTCTAAAGACAAGGAAAACAAAAGCAAAAATGAACTTTTGGGACTTCATCAAGGTAAAAAGCTTCTGCACAGCAAAGGAAACAGTCAACAAAACTAAGAGGCAACCCACAAAATGGGAGAAGATATTTGCAAATGACATTACAGATAAAGGGCTGCTTTCCAAGATCTATAAATAACTTCTCAAACTCAACACCCAAAAAAACAAGAATCCAGTCAAAAACTGGGGCAGGAGACATGAACAGACACTTCTCCAGTGAAGACATATAAATGGCTAACAGAGACATGAAAAAATGTTCAACATCACTAGCCATCAGGGAAATACAAATCAAAACCACAATGAGATACCACCTCACACCAGTTAGAATGACAAAAATTAACAAGGCAAGAAACAACAAATGTTGGAGAGGTTGTGGAGAAAAGGGAACCCTCTTACACTGTTGGTGAGAATGCAAGCTGATACAGCCACTCTGAAAAACAGTATGGAGGTTCCTCAGGATGTTACAAAGAGAGCTACCCTATGACCCAGCAATTGCACTACTAGGTGTTTACCCCAAAGATACAGATATAGTGAATATAAGGGGTACCTGCACCCCAATGTTCATAGCAGCAATGTCCGCAATAGCCAAACTGTGGAAGGAGCCGAGATGTCCTTCAACAGATGAGTGGATAAAGATGTGGCTCATATATACAATGGAATATTACTCAGCCATCAGAAAGGATGAATACCCACCATTTGCATCGACATGGATAGAACTGGAGGGGATTATTCTAAGTGAAATAAGTCAAGCAAAGAAAGACAATTATCATATGGTCTCAGTCATATGTGGAATATAAAAAATAGCGCAGAGGACTATAGGAGAAGGAAAGGAAAACTGAATGGGAAGAAATCAGAGAGGGAGAAAAACCATGAGAGACTCTGGACTCTGGGAAACAAACTGGGGGTTACAGAAGGGAGGGTGTGGGGAGGAAGGGGTAGCCAGGTGATAGGTATTAAGGGTGGCATGTGTTGTGATGAGCACTGGGTGTTAAACGCAACTAATGAATCATTGAACACTACATCAGAAACTAATTATGTACTTTATGTTGGCTAATTGAACATAATAAAAAATTAAACATTAAGTAAAAATAAAAAATAAAAATAAAGTTAAAAAATTAATGATGCACTGTATGTTGGCTAACTGAACTTAATAAAAAAATCTTTATTTCTCATTTATATTCTTAGTGCTCTGTAGAATGACTGAAATATAAGGGGCATTGTAAATGAGTTATCAAATAGTTAGGGAATTATATCAGTAACTATGAGATGGATAAAACTGCATTATTTTTAGAAGTGTATCAGGACATCTATAGTAATGGAAAGAAGAAAATCATGAAGAACAAGAAGGAAATAAAACTGATTGAACCAGAGATACTATGGGTGAGCTGAGGAACGGGGCCCCTGGACGTTCTGAAATGTGCTTGACAAGTCACACTATACTTTTTGCAATCTAAAAGACAGACTCCAAAACAACAGATTAATTGTTTATATGAAGAGCTCTTCCCCCTGGATAGTCAAAAGTGCTTGGAGACCCAGGTCCTCAGAGACCCTTAAAAGATACCAAATCTAAGAGTGCCTTCCTCATGAGGGATCTACAAGGTAAAGACAGGGGAACATAAGTAAGTCATCAAATACCATCTGTGTTTAGCACGGGCTATTTCCCAAATAGAAATACATTAATCAGATAATAACTCCTGGAAACCAGTAAAGTGGGATGAACCAAGGACTCCCCACCTGCAAAATATCAGTGTCTGAGCTTGCATTTTACTATATGATATTGAATATGGTTATATTTTTACACAGAATCTGGATTTACACATCTAGTGAACTGTAACTCTGCTGTTTACATTTATATGTTAAATGTGATTTCACTTTCACTGTTATTAGTAATGAGATTTACATTGTATAATAATGATTTATTTGTAGTCTTAGGTGAACGTAGAATGTGAGATTGAGTTATGTATTTTTCTGTGCTTGTATTTAGATATGTAATGCGTTAGTGTGTGAATTGGTGGAGTTTATGTGTGTGGTTTGGGTATTTGCATATGTGCTATGGTGTAAGGGGATGCATTTGAGGGGCTGTAAAAAGCAGCAATAAGCAACCAAGAAAGACTCTTCATCTCTTTCCTGAACATCTTTTAAAACTAAGGAGACCTTCACTCCTTCAGATAACTGTTTATCTGCCTCTGGGAGCTGGAAAGAGATGATCTTTCAAATTTCCATCCTCCCCCTTGCAAACCATAAAATTTGTCTAAAGGCAAAATGATAAAGGAAAAAAAAGGAAAGGGATCAAGTGGGTCTGGAAACTGAAAGCTGGAAAAAATGTTTAAAAGAGGTGAAAATTAGGTCAAGAGGATACACGCTGAGAGGAAAGGAACGAGAAGCCACTGAATGAAGAAAAGAAAAAGGCAGATACAGAAGGACCCAACAGGGAAAAAAACACAAGGGAAAATCCCCTTGACTTGGAACGGGTGTTTCCTGCCCTGAACGTAGAAGGAATTCTGACTTTGAGAAGAAAAATGCCTGTCAGCAAGGCCCTGTAGACAAGGAGGGAAGACGAGGCTGGAATGACTCATGTCTCAGTCCAGGGGAAACTGAAGACAGAACTGAGTGTGTCCCATGAAAGGCAGGCACCTGAGGAGATCAGGGGAAGAAGAAAGGCTCTCAGATTTCAGTCCTCACCTGGCTCCAAAGAGAGCAGGGCTGACAGGGACCAAGTCTGTGCTGCCCCAAAGGCAGGGAGACCCTGAAAGAAAGGGCATTCCAATGTCTTCTTGACCAAATGCAGCAAGGGATCCCCTCTGCCCATGTCACAATTCCATGATTGCCATTTCTCTGTTCTTTAGGAATGAGATGAGCACAAACACCTCCATGGTGGCTGACTTCATCCTTGTTGGCTTCTCCCACCTGGTCAACCTCCAGGGCTTGCTCTTCTCTGTCTTCCTCGCCATCTACCTGCTCACCGTGGCAGGCAACCTCCTCATAGTGGTGCTGGTCTCCACAGATGCTGCTCTCCAGACCCCCATGTACTTCTTCCTTCGAATGCTCTCAGCACTGGAGATCGGCTACACATCTGTTACTGTGCCCCTGTTGCTTCACCACCTGCTCACAGGCCGGTGCCACATCCCTCACTCTGGCTGTGCTCTCCAGATGTTCTTCTTCCTTTTCTTTGGTGCCACAGAGTGTTGTCTCCTGGCAGCCATGGCCTATGACCGCTATGCAGCCATCTGCAAACCTCTTCATTACCCACTTTTGCTGAGCCACCGGGTGTGTCTACAGCTAGCAGGAATGTCGTGGGCCTGTGGAGCGATGGTGGGCCTGGGCCACACCGCCTTCATCTTCTCCTTGCCCTTTTGTGGCCCCAATGCCATTCCACACTTCTTCTGTGAGATCCAGCCTATCCTGCAGCTGGTGTGTGGAGACACCTCACTCAACGAGCTTCAGATTATCCTGGCTGCTGCCCTCATCATCCTTTGCCCCTTCGGCCTCATCCTGGGCTCCTACGGGCATATCCTGGCTACAATCTTCCGGATGTCATCTGCTGCTGGCCGCAGCAAGGCCTTCTCCACCTGCTCCTCCCACCTGGTTGTGGTCTCCCTCTTCTATGGCACTGCCATCTTCATCTATATCCGCCCTAAAGCCAGCTATGATCCAGCCACGGACCCTCTGCTGTCCCTCTTCTATGCTGTGGTCACCCCCATCCTTAATCCCATCATCTATAGTCTGCGGAACACCGATGTCAAGGCTGCCCTAAGGAGAACCCTCCAGAAAATGAGGCCTGCAAACACTTGACAAGGGGGTGATGATGGTGACTGTCCCTCCCACTCAGCCCCCCATCACCAAGGATCAAAGGGAAGAAGGCATGGTCCTCACCTGAGGGGGGCCAGCCTGTGAAGAAGACAGAGTTACCTTGGAAAATGGAGCCAAACCACTCATTAGACCCCCATGACACACACACACACACACAACTCTGCCTTCTGTTGTAGGAACAGGAAACCCAAGATGGATTTCCTGTACAAGCCGAGCAAGTTGACAACTAAAGGACACATTACAAAATGTCATCTCCACCAGACCATCAAGGTAATGAAACTTTCAGGCACAGTACTAGTTCTTTTTTTTTTTTTTAAGGTTTTATTTATTTATTTAGTTAGTTAGTTAGTTACTTAGTTAGTTAGTTAGTTAGTTAGTTTTTTGAGAAAGAGAGAGACAGAGAGCACAAGCAGGGTGAGGAGCAGAGGGAGAGGGATAAGCAGACTCCATGCTGAGTGCAGAGCTCACCATAGGCCTGGATCCCATGACCCTGAGAGCATGACCTGAGCCAAAATCAAGAGTCAGATGCTTAACCAACTGAGCCACCCAGGCCCCCAAGGTACTGATTCTTTTTTTTTTTTTTTAAGATTTTATTTATTTATTCATGAGAGACAGAGAGAGAGAGAGACAGAGAGAGAGAGAGAGAGAGAGAGAGAAGCAGGCTCCCAAGGAGCAGGGAGCCCGATGTGGGACTCGATCCCAGGACCCTGGGATCATGACCTGAGCCGAAGGCAGACGCTTAACCATCTGAGCCACCCAGGTGCCCCAAGGTATTGATTCTTAAAGGGACTTGACATTTCTGTGTCCTAGGTCAGGCATTCGTTTTCCTTTTGTGGCACTGCTGCTCAGTACATTAGCACACACAATCACACCTAACTAAATCCATCGACAGGCAGAAAGCAACGTCCTTAGGAAGTGAAGAGAGATGAGGAAAGTTTCAATGAAGGTAAATTCTTGTGGGAATCAGAATGAGCCAGTGGTTAGGAAAGAAGATTTTAATGTCAGACCTTCAGTCAAGTCTTGATTCTTCCAACTGATACATTATGTGACTGCAAGAGAGAGATATCATCTCCCTGAGCCTCAATTTCTCTACTCATAAAGTTGAGACAATAATAAACTTTATTTCTTTGGAGTTTTGCAAGTATTTATAGACTCATAAATTACCACGTTTACTATCCGGCTAGATAAATGTTTTTATGACAGAGTCAAACAGCTGGGCACAGAGGATGATATCCACCCCACTCTGGGTGCATTTGTTGGAGGAGAGAAAGATATTCTTAGAATGGCACTGGCACTGGGAGCCAAAGGACCCAAAGGAAGATGGAGGAAGAGACTCCCCACACTGCAGCTATCGACACTAACCCCACAGCCAAGCACAGACAAACCAAAGACCAGCAGGACTTACTAGAGAGCAAGTATAAGGGCAAAGTGCAGGAGCATCCGTGCACACAAGAAAAAGACAGTAGATGAGCTGAGTTAATCAAAAAAGGAGTCTCAGAGGGACAAGGATTCATTAATAATTTTGCCCAGAGGCTTCCTGTGTGGCTGTGGAGATAATGCTGATTCTCAGGACACTGTCAGAGAACAATGCAAATATTCACAGCACTGAGGCAAGGAGACAATAAACCCTTACTCCTTCCCCTCTACCATACAGAGGAGCAGGGTGGTCCTCTCCAGAGGCATGTGAACAGTCTGGCTCCTTCATTTTCTTTCTTTCTTTTTTTTTTTAAATTCAGTTAGCCAACATATATTATATCATTAGTTTCAGATGTAGTGTTCAATGATTTCATCACTTGAGAATAACACTAATAGTCAGTGCTCATCACATCACATGCCTTCCTTACTGCCCATCACCAGTTACCCCATCCCCAAACCCACGTCCCTTTCCACGACCCTGTTTGTTTCCCAGAGTCAAGAGGCTCTCATGGTTTGTCTCCCTCTCTGATTTATTCCCATTCAGTTTTCCCTCCATTCCCCTATGACCTTCTGCCCCATTTCTTATATTCCACATATGAGTGAAAACACATGATAGTTGTTTTTCTCTGACTGACTTATTTCATGTAGCATAATACCATCCAGTTCCATCCATGTCAATATAAATGGTAGGTATTCATCTATTCTGATGGCTGAATAATATCCATTGTATATACATAACATATCTTCTTTATCCATTCATCTGTTGAAGGACATCTCAGCTCCTACAGGTTGGACATTGTGGACATTGGATATTGTGGACATTGCTGCTATGAATATTGGGGTGCAGGTGCCCCTTCTTTTCACTACATATGAATCTTTGGGGTAAATACCTACTAGTGCAATTGCTGGGTCCTAGGGTGGCTCTAATTTCAACTTCTTGAGGAACCTCCATACTGTTTTCCAGAGTGGACATACCAGCTTGCATTCCCACCAACAGTGTAAGAGGGTTACACTTTCTCAACATCCTTACCAACATTTGTTGTTTCTTGCCTTGTTAATCTTTGCCATTCTAACTGGTGTGAGGTGGTATCTCATTGTGGTTTTGATTTGTATTTCCCTGATGCCAAATGACGTTGAGCATTTTTTTCATGTCTCTGTTAGCCATTTCTATGTTTTCTTTGGAGAAATGTCTGTTCATGTCTTCTGCCCGTTTATTGATTGCATTATTTGTTTTTTGGGATACCAGCCCTTTATCTGTAATATCATTTGCAAAAATTTCCCATTCCGTGGGTTGCCTCTTATTTTGTTGAATGTTTCCTTTGCTGTGCAGAAGGTTTTTATCTTGATGAAGTCTCAAAAGTTCATTTTTGCTTTTGTTTTCCTTGCCTTTAGATACCTATCTTTCAAAAACTTGCTGTGGTGGAGATCAAAGAGGGTGCTCCCTGTGTTCTCCTCTAGGATTTTGATGGATTCCTGTCTCGCATTGAGGTCTTTCATCCATTTTGAGTTTATTTTTGTGTGTGGTGTAAGAAAATGGTCCCGTTTCATTCTTCTGCATGTGTCTTTCCAATTTTCCCAGCATCATTTGTTGAAGAGACTGTCTTTTTTCCATTGGATATTCTTCCCTGATTTGTTGAAGATTAGTTGACCATAGAGTTGAGGGTCCATTTCTGGGTTTTCTATCCTGTTCCATTGAACCATGTGCCTGTTTTTGTGCCAATACCATGCTGTCTTGATGATCACAGCTTTGTAATATAGCTTGAAGTTAGACAACGTGACGCCCCCAGCTTTGGTTTTCTTTTTCAACATTCCCCCTGGGTATTTGGGGTCTTTTCTGATTACATACAAATTTTAGGATTGTTTGTCTCAGCTCCTTGAAAAATGTCAATGGTATTTTAATAGGGATGGCATTGAAAGTGTGGATTGCTCTGGGCGGGATAGACATTTTAACAATGTATATTCTTCTAATCCATGAGCATGGAATATTTTCCCATCCTTCTCCATTTCTTTCGTAAGTGTTCTGTAGTTTTTAGAGTATAGATCCTTAACTTTGTGTCTTCCTTCTCCATTTCTTTCATAAGTGTTCTGTAGTTTTTAGAGTATAGATCCTTAACCTCTTTGGTTAGGTTTATTCCTAGGTATCTTAAGGTTTTTGGTGCTATTGTAAATTGAACTGATTCCTTAATTTCTCTTTCTTCAGTTACATTGTTAGTATAAGAAATGCAACTGATTTCTGTGCATTGATTTTTTATCCTGTCATGTTGATGAGTTGCTGTATGAGTTCTGGTAATTTGGGGGTGGAGTCTTTGTGGATTTCCACATAAAATATTATATCATCTGTGAAGAGAGAGAGTTTGACTTGTTTTTGCCGATTTGAATGGCTTTTATTTCTTTTTGTTTTCTAATTGCTGAGGTTCGGACTTCTAGTACTATGTTGAACAAAAGTAGTTAAGAGTGCGCATCCCTGTCATGTTCCTGACCTTAAGGGAAAAGCTCTCATTTTTTCCCCATTGAGAATGATATTCACTGTGGGCTTTTCATAAATGGCTTTTATGATATTGAGGTATGTTCCCTCTATCCTTACACTTTGAAGACTTTTAATCAGGAAAGGATGCTGTATTTTGTCAAATGCTTTTCTGCAGCAATTGAGAGAATCATATGGTTCTTGTCTTTTCTTTTATTAATGTGATCTATCACGTTGATTGATTTTCGAAAATTGAACCACCCTTGCATCCCAGAAATAAATCCCACCTGATCATGGTGAATAATCCTTTTAATGTAATGTTGGATCCTATTGACTAGGATCTTGTTGAGTATTTTGGCATCCATGTTCATCAGGGATATTGGTCTATAATTCTTCTTTTTGGTGAGGTCTTTCTCTGGTTTTTGGATCAAGGTAATGCTTCACAGAATGAGTTTGGAAGTTTTCTTTCCATTCTATTTTTGAAACAGCCTCAGTAGAATAAGTATTATTTCTTCTTTAAATGTTGGTAGAATTTCCCTGGGAAGTCATCTGGACCTGGACTCTTGTTTGTTTGGAGATTTTTGATTACTGCTTCAATTTCCTTGCTGGTTGGGTCTGTTCAGATTTTCTACTCCTGTTTCAGTCTTGGTAGTTTATAAGTTTCCAGGAATGCCTCCATTTCTTCCAGATTGCCTAATTTGTTGACATATAGTTTCTCATAATATGTTCTTAAAATTGTCTGTATTACTTTGGTGTTGGTTGTGATCTCTTCTTTCATTCAAGATTTTATTTATTTGGGTCCTTTCTCTTTTCTTCTGGATAAGTCTGGCCAGAGGTTTATCGGTCTTATTAATTCTTTCAAAGAACTAGCTTCTAGCTTTGATGATCTGTCCTATTGTTCTGGTTCCTCTCATTGATTTCTGCTCTAATCTTTATTATTTCTCTTCTCCTCTAGGTTTAAGCTTTACTTGTTTTTCTTTCTCCAGCTCCTTTAGGTGTAAGGTTAGCTTGTCTATTTGATATTTTTCTAATTTTTTTGAGAGAGGCTTGTATTGCAATGTACTTCCCTTTTAGGACCACATTTGCTGTATCCCATAGGTTTTAAAGTGATGTGCTTTCATTCTCATTTGTTCCCATGAATTTTTTAGATTCTTCTTTAATTTCCTGGTTGACCCATTCATTCTTTACTAGGATGCTCTTTAACCTCCAAGTGTTTGAGTTCCTTCTAAATTTCCTCTTGTGATTGAGTTCAAGTTTCAAAGCATTGTGGTCTGGAAGGATGCAGGGAATAATCCCAATCTCTTGCTATCAGTTGAGACCTGATTTGTGACCCAGTATGCAGTCTATTCTGGAGAAGGTTCCTTGTGCACTTGAGAAGAATGAGTATTCTGTTGTTTTAGGGTGGAATGTTCTGTATATATCTACAAAGTCCATCTGGTCTAGTATGTCATTCAAAGCCCTTGTTTCTTTTTGATCTTCTGCTTAAATGATCTGTCCATTGCTGTGAGTGGAGTTTTGAAGTCTCCAACTATTAATGTATCATTATCAATGCATTTCTAAACTTTGGTTATTAATTCATTGATATAATTGGCTGCTTCCATGTAGGGGGCATAAGTATTTATAATTGTTAGACCTTCTTGTTGGATAGACCCTTTAAGAATGATATAGTGTCCCTCTTCATCTCTTAATTAAACCAAACCAATAATACAAGCATTGCTACTCCAGCTTTCTCTTGAGGTCCATTAGCGGGGTAAAGTGTTGTCCACCCCCTCAGTTTCAGTCTGGAGGTGTCTTTAGGCCTAAAATGAATCTCTTGTAGGCAGCATATGGATGGGTCCTGCTTTTTTATCCAATCTGAAACCCTGTGTCTTTTCATGGGAGCATTCAGCCCATTTACATTCAGAGTAACTATTGAAAGATATGAATTTAGTGCCACTGTATTGCCTATAAAGTCCCTGTTTCTGTAGCTTGTCTCTCTTTCTTTCTGATCTATGTTATTCTTGGGCTCTTTCTTTGCTTAAAGGATCCCCCTTGCAGAGCTGGCTTGGTGGGCTTGGTGGGCACATGTTCTTTCAGTCTCTGTCTGTCCTGGAAGTTCTTTATCCCGCTTCCATTCTGAATGACAGCCTTGCTGGATAAAGAATTCTTGGCTGCATGTTCTTCTCATTTAGTACCATCAGTATGTCTTGCCAGAACTTTCTGGCTTGCCAGGTCTCTGTGGATAGGTCTGATGTTAGTCTGATGTTCCTCCATCTGTAGGTCAGGAGCTTCTTGTCTCAAGCTGCTCTCAGGATTCTCTCTTTCCCTCTAAAATTTGCAAGCCTCAGTATAATATGTCAGGGTGTTGATCTTTTTTTTTTTTTTTTTTTTTGAGAGGGGTCCTCTCTGCCTCTTGGACATGAATGTGTGTTTCCTTCCCCAGATTAGGGAAGTTTTCAGCTATGATTTGCTTAACTATACCTCTGGCCTGCTCTCTTTCTCCACCCTCAGGCACCCCAATAATTCTTACTGGTAGATTTCATGGCATCTTTATTTTCTCAAAGCCTTTCTTCATAGGCTGTTAGTAATTTTTCTCTCTTTTCTTCAACTTCCCCCCTTTCCCTTAGCCTGTCTTCTAGATCACTTACTCTCTCTTCTGTCTCATTCACCCTAGCTGTTAGAGCATTCAATTTAGACTGCATCTCAGTTATAGCATTTTTACATTCGACCTGATTAGATCTCATTTCTGTACTAAGAGATTCTCTAGTGTCCTTTAGGCTTTTTACAATCCAAGCTAATAACTTTATAATTGTTATCCTGAATTCCATCTCTGACATCTTACTTATATCCATATCAAATAGATCTCTGGCAGAGATTACTACCTCTGCTTCTTTTTTTTTTTCTGCTTCTTTCTTTTGTTGTGAATTCCTCCTTCTAGTCATTTTGCCCAGAGATGAATTGGTGAGTGAGTGAGCAGAATCAAAAATAACCACGACCCAAGCAAAATACACATCAGATAAATCCAAAACAGTTAGAAACCAAAACATAAAAGCAAAGCAAAACGAAACAGAAAAAGAAAAAAGGGGGTGGGAGAGAATATAATTTCATAAGGTGGACAAAGCAGGGTGATCCACTTGTTCCTGAGTGGATATTGGTTTGTGTGTTAGAAGTCATTAAATCCCAAAATTGCAAAAAAAGCAAAACTTACATGTAAACAAAAATAAAATTGAATAGAATGAAAAAAGGCCAAAAATGAAGCATATATCTATAAAACGTAGATGTAAGAAATAAAAGTTAAAAGCAACATAAAAACAAAGAGTTGATAAAATAAGTAACTAGTTGAAATGGGAAAATAGAAAAAAAGAAATAGAAAATTTTAGACTGAAAGATAAATGAATCATGAGGAAAAAAACCTTCAAGTTCTATATACTATTTTCCCCTAGCACTGGAGTTTTACAGTCTTGTGGGATCTGTAAACTAGTGCACCTGTTCTTCCCATTGGTCTTCTGGGGGAGGGGCCTGCTGTGCTGTTTCTCAGGTGTCTTTGCCTGGGCAGAGTTGCACCACCCCTTGCTGGGGGGCTGGGCTCAGTGTAAGCTGGTCCTCTGTGTGGCTTTTCTTCCCTGAAAGCTTTCCACACCTCTTTAGATGATCAGAATTAAAATGGTCATGCCCCAATCTCCATCCCCAGAGCTGAAAGATCGCAGTCCCCCCTCTTCAGTAAGCCCTCTGGGACAAATAGTCTTCACTTTTGTGTGTGTCAAACTCTGCAGGAGTCTGTAGTACGTGTCCACAACAATCCTCATGGGGGGAGTCCAAAGGTCCTGAATCACTGCCCTTTGTAGTGCCCTGGAGCTGAAAGCAGTCACAGCTCCTGCATGTACCTACACCACCACTCCCGGGGGACAGCTAAGTGTCACCTTACTGTCCTCTATAGGGCCACTGCCTTGAAAGATGTTGTCTGGTCCTGGGTGTACCTTTTCCACCCCTCCCTGGAGATGGCAGATGGCCCATGCTTTCCTGTACTTTCAGGGTGCTCAGGCAAAAAGCAGTCACCCAATCAGCCTGGCTAGCAGTTTATGGTGACCAAGCTGAGAGTCCCCTCCTGGGCTCACTGACTGTAACCAGTTTTCTCACTCCGCTGCTTGGGCACTCTACTGGCTCAGGCACCCTCATTCCTTCTGTGACTCCTGGGATCCTGAGACCACACTGAACCACCTAGAATTCTGCCCTTTTCATCCTCCTGAGCCCCTTTCAGGCATGGAAGTCTCTCCTTGGAGCAGATATCTAAGGGTTCTGATTTTGCCCTCTGGGGCTATATCACTTTCCTGTACCTGGCTTAGGGAGGCTCCCTCCCCCCTCTGTTTATCTCTTCACAGATGACATGATACTTTATGTGAACCCAGTTATAGTCAGGAGGCCCAGGAGGAGGCTCTCAGCTCAGTTCACCATAAACTGTGAACCACAGGATGATCTGGCCACCACTCTCTGTATGGGGGTCCTGCAAAGGACATAAATGCAGTGACCCTCTGCCTTCCCCCAGGAGGGGCAACATGGGAATGCACACAATTGTGCAACAGTTCTCATGTGGTGGCCCTGCAAAGGACAGAAGCATAGAGACTTTCCACTTTCCCCCAGGAGGATTGGTATGGGTGCACACTGCAGGAGTCTCCAGTTTGGCACACACAAAAGTGAAAACCGCTTCCCTGAGGGTTTTTTTATGTTCAGTTAACCAGCATATAGTACATTGTAAGTTTTTGTTGTAGTGTTCAGTGATTCATTAGTTGCATATAACACCCAGTGCTCATCCCAACATGGTTTACTAAAGAAAGGTGACTGTGAACTTTCAGCTCCCGGGCTGGAGATCAGGCACATCCATTTTTATTTTCATCCTCCAAATAGGCAAGGAAAGCCTTCAGGGAACAAAAGCCACATAGAGCAACCAGAAGCTGCTCACTCTAAGCTTGGCCACCTGGCAAGGGACGGTACACTCCGTCCAGACAAAGATACCTGATAATCAGCACAGCAGGACCCTCCCTGAGAAGACCAGCTGAAACAATAGGTGAACACCCAGTTAACAGAGCACAGAAAACTGCAAATCTCCAGGGATAAGTGGAAATAGTATCTAGAATTTGAGGTTTTTTTCTCATGATCATTTATCTTTCAGTTTTAGTTTTTCCTTTTCTTCTTTCTTTTTTTCTTTTTCAACTAGTTTCTTATTTTATCAACTCTTTCTTTTAAGTCATTTTTTAACTTTCATCTTTTACATTTATATTTAATAGATAAATTCTTCATTTTTGGCCTTTTTTCACTCTATTCAATTTTATTTTTGTATATATATATATTTGCTTCCCTTACAATTTTGGAATTTAGTGTCTTCTAACATGTAGACCAAAATACATTCAGAACCAAGTGGATCACCCTCTTTTGATGACCTGGGAGATTATATCCACCCCCCCCTTTTTTTTTCTTTTTCTATTCTTTTTTGGTTTCTGACCTCTTCAAATCTGTCTGGTGTATATTGCTTGGGTCATGGTTGATATTATTAATTTGGTTGTCTCATTCATCCATTCTTCTCTGGGCAAAATGACTAGAAGGAGGAATTCACAACAAAAGAAAGAACCAGAGGTAATACAATCAGCCACAGATCTAATCCATATGGATATAAGTAAAATGTCAGAGATGGAATTCAGGATAACAATTATAAAGTTACTAGCTGGGATTTTTAAAAGCATAAAAGACACTAGAGAATCTCTTAGTGCAGAAATGAAATCTAATCAGGCTGAAATAAAAAATGCTTTAACTGAGATGCAGTCTAAATTGGATGCTCTAACAGTTAGGGTGTATGAGGCAGAAGAGAGAATAAGTGACATAGAAGACAAGTTGGTGGAAAGGAGAGAAAAATGACAAACGGACCACAAGGGGAGGCTTTGAGAAATCAGCAATACCATAAAACAAAACAATAATAGAATTATTGGGGTCCCCAAGGAAGAAGGAAGAGAGAGTGGGCCAGAAGGTATATTTGAGCAAATCATAGCTGAGAACTTCTCAACTCTGAGTAAGGAAACAGGCATTCAAGTTGAAGAGGTAGAGAAGACACCTTTCCAAATCAATAAAAATAGATCAACACCCCCATGTATAATAGTGAAGTTTGCAAATTTCAGAGATAAAGAGAAAATCCTGAAAGCAGCTCAAAACAAGGGGTTCTTAACCTACAAGGGTAGAAACATTAGGCTGTAGCCGACATATCCACAACCTCACTGGCCAGAAAGGGCTAGTGATATATTCAGGGTACTACATGAGAAAAACATGCAGCCAAGAATAGTTTATCCAGCAAGTCTGTCATCAGAATGGAAGGGGAGATAAAGAGCTTCCAGGACAAACAGAAACTAAAAGAATATGTGACCCTTAAACCAGCCCTGCAAGAAATATTAAAGGGTATTGTGTAAGCAAAGAGAGAGCCCAAGAGTCACATAGATGAGAAAGAAACAGAGACAATCTACAGAAAAAAAGGGATTTTAGAGGCAATATGATGGCATGAAATTCATATCTTTCAATAGTTATTCAGAATATAAATGGGCTAATTGCTCTAATCAAAAAACAAAGGATATCACAATGGATAAAAAAACAAAACCCATGAATACACTGTCTACAAGAGACTCATTTTAGACCCAATGACACCTCCAGATTTAAAGTGAGGGTGGAGAACCATGTATCTTGCTAATTGACATCAAAAGAAAGCTGGGGTAGCAATACTTATATCAGACAAATTAGATTTTAAACCAAAGACTGTAATAAGGGATGAAGAAGGACACTATATCATACTTAAAGGGTCTATCCAAAAGAAGATCAAAAAATTATAAATATTTGTCTCTTGGGAACAGCCAATTATATCAACCAATTAATAATCAGAGTGAAGAAACACATTAATAATAATAGAATAATAGTAGGGCTTCAACACCTCATTCACAGCAAAGGAGAGATAATCTAAGCAGCAGATCAACAAGGAAACAAGGGCTTTGAATGACAGACTGGACCAGACAACAAAAAGAAATAAAAGGCATTCAAATTGGCAAAACAAGTCAAACTCTCACTCTTCCCAGATGACAAGATACTTTATGTGGAAAACCCAAAAGACTCCACTCCAAAATTGCTAGAACTCATACAGCAATTCAGCAATTTGGCAGGATACAAAATCAATGCACAGAAATCAGTTGCTTTTCTATACACAAACAAGGAGGCTGAAGAAAGAGAAATTAAGGAATGGATCCCATTTACAATAGCACCAAAAATCATAAGATAGCTCGGAATAAACCTAACCAAAGAGGTTAAGGATCTATACTCTAAAAACTACAGAACACTTAGGAAAGAAATGGAGGAAGACACAAAGAGATGGAAAAATATTCCATGTTCATGGAGTAGAAGAATAAACATCATTAAAATGTCTATGCTACCCAGAGCAATCTACACATTCAATGCCATCCCTATAGAAATACCACTGACAATTTCCACAGAGCTGGAACAAATAATCCTAAAATTTGTATGGAACCAGAAAAGCCCCCGAATACCCAGAGAAATGTTGAAAAAGAAAACCAAAGCTGGGGGCATCACGTTGCCTAACTTCAATCTATATTACAAAGCTGTGATCATCAAGACAGCATGGTATTGGCACAAAAACAGACATATAGATCAATGGAACAGAATAGAGAGCCCAGAAATAGGCCCTCAATTCTATGGTCAACTAATCTTCAACAAAGCAGGAAAGAATATCCAATGGAAAAAAGACAGGCTCTTCAATAAATGGTGCTGGGAAAACTGGACAGCCACATGCAGAAGAATGAAACTGGACCATTTCCTTACACCACACACAAAAATAAACTCAAAATGGATGAAACACTTCAATGTGAGACAGGAAGCCATCAAAATCCTATAGGAGAACACAGGCAGTAACCTCTTAGACCTCGGCTGCAACAACTTCTTTCAAGACAGGTCTCCAAAGGCAAGGGAAATAAAAGCAAAAATGAGCTATTGGGACTTCCTCAAGATAAAAAGCTTCTGCACAGCAAAGGAAGCAGTCAACAAAACTAAGAGGCAACCCACAGAATGAGAGAAGATATTTGCAAATGACATTACAGATAAAGGGCTGCTTTCCAAGATCTATAAATAACTTCTCAAACTCAACACCCAAAAACACAAAGAATCCAGTCAAGAAATGGGCAGAAGACATGAACAGACCTTTCTCCAAAGAAGACATCCAAATGGCTAACAGACACATGAAAAATGCTCCACACCACTAGCCATCAGGGAAATCCAAATCAAAACCACAGTGAGATAGCACTTTATACCAGTTAAAATGGCAAAATTAATAAGACAGGAAATAACAAGTGTTGGTGAGGATGTGGAGAAAGGGGAACCTTCTTACACTGTTGGTGGGAACGCAAGTTGGTACAGCCACTCTGGAAAACGGTATGGAGGTTCCTCAAAAAGTTAAAAATAGAGCTACCCTACAACCCAGCAATTGCACTACTGGGTATTTACCCCAAAGATACAAATGTAGTGAAAAGAAGGGGCATGTGCACCCCAATGTTCATAGCAACAATACCCACAATAGCAAAACTATAGATGGAGCTGAGATGTCCTTCAACAGATGAATGGATAAAGAAGATGTAGTTCATATATACAATGGAATATTACTCAGCCATCAGAAAGAATGAATACCTACCATTTACATCGACGTGGATGGAACTGGAGGGTATTATGCTAAGTGAAATAAGTCAATCAGAGAAAGACAATTATCATATGGTTTCACTCATATGTGGAATATAGGAAACAGCACAGAGGACCATAAGGGAAGGGAGGGAAAAATAAAATAAGATGAAAACCATGAGAGACTATTAACTCTAGGAAACAAACTGAAGGTTGCTGGATGGGAGGTGGCTGGGGGGATGGAGTAACTGGGTGTTAGGCCTGTGATGTGATGAGCACCTGGTGTTATACCCAACTGATGAATTATTGAACTCTACTTCTGAAAATTATGATGTACTATATGTTGGCTAATTGATTTAAATTAAAAAGAAATAAAAATGGATTCAAAAAGTGAAAAAAAATAAATTAAAAAAAAAAAGAATTAGGACAGGCAGTCCTGGGAGAGGGGCTGAGCCAGGGACAAAGCAGAGGCAGCCACAAGAAGGGGTGGCGGCAAAAGCCGATGACAAGAGGGTCAGAACTGGATGACGTTGCCAGACCTCAAACCTCTCCCACAGACAAGGGCTGTCTGCCCCGTTTTCATACTGACCCTGAGTGTCACTGAGGTTATCCAGCTGCTCATGGTCCCTCATTCCCAGAAGGAAACCCTAAACCACTTAAATGCTAGGAGTACAAGTGATGGGGAGGAAGCCCGGTGCTGCCTCTGGTCTCCACACTGCCAGGGACACACCACCCTCAAGGGCCTTTCCCTCCAGAATGTTCCCCTCCTTGCCCTGGGGGACTCTTCTCTGGACAATTCCACACAGGTGCTAATTATGTGCATGGCGCATGGATTCCCCAGGGCCCCATCCTCTCTTCTCAATAACAGGGAAAGTGGATTCCCCCGCTTCCTCTCCAGGGAGCGGCTCATCATCAACATCCCTACTCAACAACTGCTGTGCCCTCTAGAATCAGGAAGCCTATTTCCGCGGCCAGCAGCAGCTCCTGTGGACCTGCTACCAGCCCAAGACTCAAGTCCTTGCCTAGTCTAGACCCTGGTGCAGGGCTCTCCAGGAACAGACACCGCCCCTCTGCCCAAACCTCAGTGCTTCTCAGACTGGGCTGGCTTCTTTGCCAAAGACATTGTATTCGTTCCTCTGCTGACAAGCGAGGGGGCTCCAACCCCCAAGGGAAGGACCTGGCTCTGATCTCAGGCACCCATTCTCGAAATCAACAGTCATGCCCTTAGCTCTGTCTTTCACCCCTCCCACTGCCATTTCAAACTCTGAGCATCCAGAGTAGAAACAACAGACCAATTGAAGGGCTGAATATCAGTGTCAGAGACTCGGACATGAAGGTAGGAAAATGGTCTTACAGATGCGGGGCATATTCTAGAATACCGAATGAGGTTTGGGGACACATCCTAGAATATTTTTACAACAGATTTGCCTTCTGGATGCTTCGGGGGAATTACGGGGGGACGTGTATGTGTATGTATGTGTCTGAGTAAGTATTTGGGAATGCGTGCCTCCATGGAGTACAGGTATTGTTTGTGTGATTTTATTATTGTGTGCCTGTGTTCAGGGTTTGGCGTGTTTGGAGGGGAACTGTTCAGGGCTCGCCTGGCTGAGCGGGTGTGTGTCTACGTGATCACAGAATTAGAAAATTGGACTTTTTAGAATAACACCTCTAGCACCATTGGGCCATAAGCCTGAATGTCAGCTCTTGCCTGTGTTCATCTCCAGGATGACCCCAATGCTCTACAGTTATCTAGAGAGCAAGATCAGGATTTGTACGTACATTATCCTCCACAGCCTCTGGCATAGCAGAGCTGGCTTAAATGTATATACATATATATAAAGCAAGGTTCTGGGAATTAGTGAGATTTGGGTTGAGATCCTGATAAGCACTTACAAACAGTGTGACCTTGGGCAAGTTATTTAACCTCAACTGCCCGCCTATAGTCTTAAAATAGGAGTATTGCCTCACTTTCAGGTGACTAAAGACCAGAGTTAATAAATGAAAGGAGACAAACTCACACACTGGTTCTGCCACTAACTGGTGTAGGAGCTCTCTGCAAACCTCCCCTGATGTGTGAAATAGGGATGATAAGACTGAGCATTTACTAAACACCTACTCTGTGCCAGGCACTGTTCCAAGAGCTTTCTGTGCTTAACCCACTTAACCAATTCCACTTTCAAGTGAGGGAACTGAGCCACAGAGAGGTTAAGCCACATGCCCAGGGTTGTTCAGCTGGGAAATGGCAGCACCAAGGCGAACTCACGCAGTCTGACGTCCCAGCCCTTGTTCTCAGTCACACCATGAACACCTGTTCTGCTTAATGAGCATAAACTGAACCATATAAGCATGATGTTCTCTGGGGGGAAAAGAGATTTTCCTGAAAAATAAAAAAATAAGGGATTATGATTTTATTTTTTTTTAAGATTTTATTTATTTGACAGAAAGAGACACAGCGAGAGAGGGAACACAAGCAGGGGGAGTGGGAGAGCGAGAAGCAGGCTTCCTGCCGAGCAGGGAGCCCGATGTGGGGCTCGATCCCAGGACCCTGAGATCATGACCTGAGCTGAAGGCAGACGCTTAATGACTGAGCCACCCAGGCACCCAGGGGGTTATGATTTTTAAACTCAGAATAGTGAATATGAAGTTTATCTGTTTCCTGATACCTGCCAGGAAAGGTGAAGTACCGATTTCACTGTAATATTTAGTCATCACATCAACCATATGGTTTCTGTACCATTAGGAAATGTGACTCAGCATCACTCTTCCAGGGTAAAAGGCTTCTGTGTCGGGTCCCCTTTTAATTCAAATGACAAATACTCTTTTTGCAATGAGAGCTGGGGGATAATCCAGGAGCCCTGGAGGTTATCTAATTCAGACGACTCCTCTTACACATGGAAACACAGAGGCAAAGGGAAATGCAGTTACTTCTCCATATCAAATAATCCACCTGGCCAAAGGCAGTTATACTAGGTGGGACCCAGGGCTCCTGGCTTCTAGCTTGGTGTTCTGCCAGACGACTGTGGGTTTCAAGGCCCGTAGATCATGACCATCACACCAGGGAGAAGCAGGAGGGGCATGGACATTGGTGGCGCCTAGAAGAGAGATTCCCCACAGATTGACACTCAGTAGTCAGCTAATGGTTGTATTCACAGAAGTAGAGCCCCTGAAACAAAGAAGGTGATATAGTTCTAAGCTACCAAGTGTTGGTTCTACCAAGCCTAGGGTATTACACTTATTCTTAGGCACTACACACTTTAGAAGAAGGGGAGGGAAGCTCAGGGGGAAATCTGTCTTCAAAAATATGAAGGACTGTTCTTTGGGAGGAAGATCAGATTTCTACTCTGGCCCCCAGGAGTACCATCAGAACCCGGGAAGCAGCCGAAAAGGCACTGATATGGAAAGGAAACAAGCCTGACCACGAGCCGCACAGGGCCACTCACTAGCTGTGACCTTGGGCAATCTCCCCTTTCCGAATCTAAGTTTGTTCTTCTACAAAGTGGAGATTCTTTCTCCCCCAAAGGGCCTGCTGAATACATCAGCTAAGCTATGCGAAGGTAGTGCTAGCTTCCCAAAGTCAGGGCTCAGGTCTGTAAATGAGATAGCGAGGTGCGCTCGCATCCTGCCCCCTCGCTCCATCCAGTTCCCCGCCCGCCACGCCCCGGGCTCCCGGGCTCCCCTTCGCTTGCAGGGGCAAAGTCACCCTTTCCCTCTGCGTCCTTGCAGACACTCGGAGTTTCCTCCCGCAGGCCGACCACAGCGCCGAGGGGCGCTTCCTCCTGCCGGGTTTCTCCGACTGGCCCGCGCTGCAGCCCGTCCTCCTCGCCCGCGTCCTGCTCTGCTACCTCCTGAGCCTGGCGGGCAGCTCGACCCTCACGCTGCTGGCCGTGCGCGACCCGAGCCTGCACACACCCACGTGCTACCTCCTGTGCCACCTGGCGCTGGTGGACGCGGGCTTCACCACGAGCGTGGCGCCCGCGCTGCTGGCCAGCCTGTGCGGCGCCGAGCTGCGGCTGCAGCGCGCGGGCTGCCCGCCCAGCTGTGCACATGGCCTGCGCTGGGCTCGGTGGAGCGCCCGCCGCCGGCGGTGATGGCGCTGGACCGCGCGGCCGCCGTGCGCCACCCGCTGGCTGGGCGGCCCGGCCACCTCAGCTGGCAGAGCGCGCTGCTGGCCGCGCGGCCGCTCTGCACACCCCACCGGCGGGACCGCTGCTGCCGCGGGCCTGCGGTGGCGGCCGCGGTGCCACCGAGCGCCGGGGGCTCGCTGCGCGCGCGGTCCCCTGCTGCTGCCCGCCGCCGTCCTCCTGGCCTCGTGTGGCGCCGTGGCCCGCGCCATCTGGGGCCTGCGGTCCCGGGCGGCCGCAGGAAAGCGGTGGGCACGCGTGGGCCGCACCTGACCGCCGTCTGCCTCTTCTGTGGCTCGGCCATGGACACCTGCCTACAGCCCACGCGCCGCCACGACCGGGCGCGGGGCAAGTTCGTTTCGCTCTTCTACACCGTGGTCACCCCGGCCCCCAACCCGCTCACCTGCACCCTCAGGAACGAGGAAGTGAAGGGGGCAGCCAGGAAGCTCCTGGGGAGTCTGGGGAGAGGGCAGGCTGGACGGTGAGTGCGGGAGGGTGGGGGGGGGGTAGGGAAGAAAGTGTTAGCCCAGGGCCCACGGATGGGAGTGCCCATTGGGAAGGCAGTTAGCCTTAGCGTGCCCATTTCCGTGTGAGAATCTGCAAGATTTGTCCTCAGGGAGTCCAAGGTCACTGGGGAGGTCCCATCCTCTGCTCAGGAAATGTTCCTGTGCTTGAGGGCAAATCCCTCTACCCTCGCTATGTACAGGTTCAGGGAGGGGGAAGTGGCCTTCAGGCTTTCTCCTAAGCTGATGAAGAGAGAAGGCATGATTTCGAGAGGACCTTCCCCATCCTCAGGGCGTACTGTGACCACTCCTGAAGGGTCCATATGCTGGTAAGATCATGTATGACAGGACAGTTAACGTTCACTCTCTCCCAGTCTGATGGCACACATCATGAAGACCCCATGGTGTCTAGCTTCAGGAGTCCGCCAAATTAACAGAGAAATCAGGGACTCTACTCTGCAGCAGACCCCATCCAAAAAAAAGGAGCCACAGTTGCTCATCTCAGGAAATCAGTCCAACCTAATGCCCACCTAGCCAGGTCACTAGTGCCACCAAGAGCACTGGACCCCAAAGTGTAACAAGGAACTCCCCTAAGTGGGGCTTGTGTTAAGCTAGGGATCTCCTCTGCACAAGGTGGTTAAGAACAGAAGGGACTAGACATGTCTTAGATGGTGAGGAAAATGTGTTCCTGACCAGGCATGAGACCCAAGAGGGACAGTGAGACAGAGGAGTGAGTAAGGCGAGGAAGATGGAGGAAGGGACCCAAGTTCCCCAGAGAGGAGCAGACACCAGGGGTGCAGGAGGCAGACAGGAAAGAGCTCTGTCAGCCAGAACCTGGGCAGAGCCTTGGGAGTCAACCAGAGACCAACCCAAAGCCCCCACCCAAATGATGCCCCCACCCCTAGAGAAGACCTGCTAGACCCTAACACAGGCAGGACAGAGACTGCTCAACAACCACACCTCCCCCAAGGAGTCCCCACTGGAGAACAAAATCTCTGAGTCCCCAGGGAAGGTATCTTTCCAAGTCCACCATCATCCCCAGAAATAAGAACAGTTGAATTCAGTGTGGGGCGTAGAGCATAAGATGGCACACTGTGCCAGGATTCATTTCATACCAAACAACTTTAAATAAGGACCAAGAAGGTAGTTTAGTTGAATTTCTAAAGTCTTTGTTAATTAGATTATAATCATATCAGAGAAATTAACTCACTTCAATATAAATCATTTCACTGTTCTCTATAAGCAGAAATTCAATTTGATTCAACATACTGAGTGATATTACAGATGAAATATATCGGTGTAAACACAGAAATTAGGGGAACATGGATCCCAGTGTAAAACTTGCTATCTTGTTGGACAGAAGAAGAAATAGGAATTTTTCTAAAAATCAGAGGGAACCAGGAAAGGATTAAATTGCAAGCTGGCTTTGATGCTATCTCTCCTGTGCCTTAAAATGTTATTTTCTGTTTTCAGTAATATACACAATCCAGCCACCTCATCAATTATGTTAGATCAAAAAATCATGGAGTTAGAAAGTTCTCTGCAGTCTTCCACCCCACTTCACCCCTAATTTTCTCTATTTATCTTTCTCGTTAATTTGGGGAAATCATCAAAGGATGTGGGTGGATTAAGAGCTAACAGTAAGCTCTTTTGCTCCTAATATCACCCATTCCTGGCAGGCTCACCCCCCAATGCAGTGGGCTGTCAGGAAGAGTAAATTGCCCCCTCTGATGCCATAATCTGCCATGGTCTTCCCATCTTCCAGCCTCTTGCCATTGCAAGTCACAATCTGTTTCTCAGGCATGGTAGCAGTCTTGGTCTCTATCATCTGTTTCACCTGGGCCACTGAGCTGGACCTTCGCACCTGGAGGAGGTGCCTCTGCCCCTCATCACCTGACTCCACCAGAAACAAGGGCAGCTCCTCATCACTGGGCTTCACCACCTTCAGAGTGAGGTGGATGGTCGTCTCCTTGTCAATGCCGTAAGATGACAGCTTCCTCTGGGGCTTTAGAGTCTTGGAGCCCATCAAAAGGACCTGGTCTTGCACGGGAACCTTGGTCTTAGCCCGGATGTGTTCATTGATCTTCTTCACTCTGTCATTCACGTTAGCAGTGAAGGTCATTGATGTCCCTTCCTCAGAATAGACCTTCACCTGGACAATGAAGGCCAAGAGACCTCAAATCAAGATGCCTGGAATTCCTGCCATCTTTTACATCACTGTCCCCTCCTTGCCCAGCCCCACCCTCCCTGCCTGCTTGGTCCTCCAGCTCCTTTACAAAAGTTGTGTCCCTCCCTTTCTTGGAACTTCTCTTTGGGAATTTCAAGCTTATAACACAGGAAAATCAGTCTTATTGCTTTACAACCATACCTCTCATTCATCCTAATGTCATTAATGATTTCCCACGTTATTTGCCTGCCTCCTATCTGGATAAAGTTTGTCAAATGTCAACACTAAATACAATTACAAAGCATCCCAAATTATATACCAGGCACTAAAAACAACTCCTAAAGAGAATTCCCAAGACTTGTCAGCCTCATGGGATGCTCACACACTGCTCTCCATGACTACTTTAGAAGGAAACCCTGGCCAGGACACATATTCTCTGTACTCCTGGTTTCTTTCTTAATGTCCCATGGCCTTGTAATAACTCACACATTACAGTGACACTGTGTTCAGTGTGACTTGTTCCCTGGACTTCCTGTGTTTTTACATCTACCTATTGCAGAATATGATCTCCTCCTGTTGCTAGACCAGGGCCTCACTCACAGAAGGTTGGGCCAGACCTAAGTCTTCCTTCCATAGTCTGAAGCTGGGCAAGCTCACCTCCATGTTGTCACTGAAAAGCCTGGGAGGACTTCCCTCATGCTCCATTCAAAACCATCTTCCCAGTTGGACATCACAGACATTTCCTCACTGGACCGATGCCCCTCAGTGCTAAGGACCACTTTGATGCCAGCCCATCTATAGTGCACATACTCTTAATAGGCTCCTGTATCAGGTCATTAACAGCTTAGAGTAAATGAGTTTTGTGTGCCTCTCTTTTGGGAGGAGAAGGAAGTTGAAGAGCCAAGGTACCTCTAATCAGAAGAAGGAAAAAGGGCTCCAGACAATATTCCCATAGTTTCAAATCCAGCCCTGTGATTATGAAGCCCACTCCCACTTCCCACCATCCTCCCCTAACAGTGGCCAGTCGGGTCTGACACACAAGAGCATTCAGGAGCCAAATGAGCTGCTTCTATTCCCAGAATCTTCCTTCAGCTTCGGTAGCTATCAGAGCCTGTCTCATCCCCTGCAGGATGCCTTCCCAGCCACTCTGCCCCCACATCCCTCATAGACTTGCTCCCCATCCCTTGGAGGTGTTTTTTCTCTCCCCATCCCCACTTTCAAGCCCCAACTTACACAGAGGCAGGAAGCACTGGATGCCATGTTTACAATCAAGGGAGCAGACAAAGGAGGCTGAGGAAAAGGACTTGCATCCAGCTTATATAAGAGCTGAGCTGGAAATCCCCTGCCTGAACCACTGTGCCTGTGTCCTTTGTTTTCATGATATCATAAATTTTCTTTCACTTTCACTAGGGCAGAGTCAATAAACCAAGAATACTCTCTGATCAAACACATTCCTCTGTTCAGAACTTCCCCAGTTAACAACCCACCACTACCAGTCCTGACTTATGACTGCCCAGCCTGGGGCCCTGGGCCCTCACCCACTTCAAGACCTTTACTATCTGATGGTCATCTCTTGCTGCTTTCGAGAACCTGCCCCATGCCATCACTCAGGGGCCTTCCTGAGAGCAAGGGTGCCCAGGAGAGGATGTAGGAGTACGTGAGGAGTGATGTGACCGTGAGCAGACAGTTCACACCAGCCC
>NW_023270765.1:260815-274265 GCF_011800145.1 Mirounga leonina | reverse complement strand
GCAGAGTGGGAGGCCCAGGAGAGGATGTAGGAGTCCATGAGGAGTGATGGGACCGTGAGCAGACAGTTCACACCAGCCCGGCAGAGTGGGAGGCATGACTGGAGATCACACAGGATACACAGCCTGCTGTGAGAGGAGATGGGAGTTCAAGTCGCGGGGTGCCACTTGCTACCTTAAGTTGTGCAAGTCTGTTCAAGTCCTTGGATGTTTGTTTTCCGGTCTGAACATGAGATGATTGGAGGGAATTCAGAAAACAGCTTGTAAAATGGACCTTACATTCCTGGGTCTTGAGCTCTCTAGCACTGTCCCTATCCTGTCACAGAACCTGCAAATCAAATCTAGTACTTAGAACAATCCTAGCCCAACAATCAAGTGCTAAGCCCACCTTCGTGCAGCAGAACAGCACACATCGGCTCTCACACCACGGTGACTCTGTTTCCCACCTTTACTACTGGACACTCCCTACTCCCGGCACTCGCACACACACCCATGATGCTTCTTCCTCCTTGTCTCTGGAGGTTTGGATCGGGACAGAAAAGGGAGGGCACAGGCTGTGTGCCCTCAGCGAGTTTACTTGGCTGCTCTGATCCTCCTAACATTCCAAAGGAGTCACTGCCCTCTCCCAAGCTCTCAGGACAGTGCCACAAAACACATTCTCAAAAAAGCCTTTATGAAAGGTACTCCCAATTTTTTCAAAGTAAAAATCCCATAAAAATGTCATTATCATCTTTTTTGCTGTGTTCTTAGTGGCCATTTATTGTACCTTCAGCACCAATAGGTGTCAAATGATCCCATTTTACTGCAGGACTTTCCATCCTGGAGAACTTGGGTTTATAGAAGTGCCTATATAGAGTAATGGGATCCAAGAACCAATCCAGTATTTCAAAAAAAAAAAAACTCAACATAAATCAGGTTCTTCTATTTGAAGCTCTTATTAGATAGCCATAAACTTGGAAAATTATTATTTAAATGTATTTTGTGGGGTAGACATACTTTTCAAGCACATAGGATGGGAATGAAGGGGGAAGAGTGCCTGATGGAACAGACTGGAGACAGTGGGCCCTGCCAGTCTCCCTTCAGATGCCTCTCTGGGTTCCTATCATGCCCTGTGTGCAGAAACCAAGATTGTGATCTTGGATCTGCAGGTGCAGCCCTGCATCCAGTGTCCAATAGGATCTGCGGATTCTGAAACATCACCAGTAACCGAGCAGAAAAGGTCTGATCAGGTGGAAGGTAGCAGGGAGCGAGCCCACAGCAGGAAGAAGAGAAGGGAAAGCCTCACAAGGCTCCTCACTTCCACATTTCACCTGTGCCCATTACCGTCTTAGACCTTTGCCTCATTTCTAGAAAGGGAAGCAGAGAGAAGGTGTCTAAAGCTGCTTAGCATTAAATCATTCTTCTCGTCCTTCCCCTTTTTGCCTTTCCTTCCTGGGCAGCCTACACCATCTTGGGGCAGAGGTCTCCTTTCTCAGGGGAGCAGGGAATCTCGAGAGAAGCTCCTGCAGGGAGAGCCCAGGAACCACATTTCTCAGGAATGGTGTCTGTCAGAGCTGTACCCCCAGCCCAGACCAGAGCTGTGGATCTGCAAGTCTAGCAGCTTCTGTGCACGATTCCTAGTTCCCTGTATATGCCTGGACATACAGGTCTCTGCCACCCGGTCAAAGAGCATGTGTGTCCTTCCAGCTCTACCCACAGTGTCAGGGATTTATACAGATACAAGATGTAAGCTGTGCCTCCTCCAGGAAGCCTTCCCTAACTCCTGTCCTAGTCTGACTCATGTGCCCATCCTCTGTCCAATCATTCGCCTTCCACAAGCCCCTCAGGGCAAGTTTCTCCAGCAGGAAGATCATCTGCTTACTTGTCTATTCACCCCCATGAAACAGTGGAGATCTGGGGGGGTCATGATTGTGTCTTGATTAACTTGGGTCTCCAGCACTTCCCGGGCATGCTGTCTGGTACAGTAAATACTTAACATTTATCAAATGCATGAATGAACTAAAAAAAAAATAATAAATGAATCAGTAAGTGAATAACAAAAAATGGAAAATAACATTTGATGAGTACTCATCATATTTCAGGAACTGCACAAGATATTAGTAAAAGGCACCTGATGAACTGTTCTAGCTTTCTAATGAGGTAAATATTAGTATCTCCACTGATAAGCAAGCAGTGGACTCACCCACAGTCACATTAGTAGTAGCTGTGAGCCCGTCTTCAAATGCAAATCTCTACTGCTGTCCATCTACTAATCTCCCCCCAGTGGAAGGGAAAGCGGGAGGGCATGGCATGCATACGTTTGCATTATAGGAAGGGTACACATAGGGAAGGGGTACAGACAGACAAAGGAAGTCAGAGCCTGCAAGGAGCCTTATGAGGAATGAGCAAGGAGAGCTCCGGGCCCATAGTTGGTAGGAGCATCCCTGGGTGGGAGTCCCTGCCTAGACCACTGGGCAGCCGCCAGCAAAGAGCCGTGAGTGCAGCAGACAGAGCCTGGGGAGGAGGGCAGCCCTCCCAGGACTGGGAGGGTTGAAGGTGCCACTCTCACACTCTCCTCAGCCACAGGGGATTTCCAGCACAGGGGATTTCAAGGGCCAGCCTGGGATTCTCCCAAGAATAACTAATTCAGGGGATTCCCTACCCAGACAGGATCTGGATTCTGAGAAACACTGTCCTTGCAAGGAATCAGAATAAGCAAACCTAGACATTGACCTCTCTCTTTTCCCTCCTCCCTTCCTCTGTGTAGTTCCCTTCCATACCAAGGGGCAGGGCAAGGGCTGTCCCCGTGCCCTTCTGCTGAGTCACAGCTAGGATTTCCCCCAGGACCTGACCTCCTCCCTGCTTCCTAGCACACTGTCAGTCTGACTTTTTTTTCCCTCTTTGTCACAATAAATGTTTTCAGAGGCAGAAAGATCTCTTTCCATTTGCCCTTCGAGAAATTCAGGACGCCAACCAAGGTAGAAGGTCATGCTGATCTCACCGGGTCATAAAACAAATGTCTCAGATACACACAAACCTCCCGGTGTGACGACCTCACTGATGGGCAGTGTTGGGCTGGTCACTGCCCCGCTGAAGCCTTCCTGGAGAAGAGGCCTCTCTCCTGTCTCTTTAATGGTGCCCAGGAAAGAGTTGGTAGAACTGCTTTGACATCTAGATTATCGCTTCAGAAACGTAAGCCAAACTCAGTCAAAAACCTACTGTGACTTTTCCTTTATTCATGATTGGGGGAAAAAACTCATGCACTCTCAAAGGACAATTTGAAAATACTTATAAATACAAGTCTTTATTTCTGGGTTTTTCCATTATGTTCCATCGATCTATATGTCTGTCCGCATGTCACTAGTACACAGTCTTTAATCCTCAAGTTTTATAATAAGTTTGGAAATCAGAGTGTATAACTTCTCCATCTCTTTTTTTTTTTTTTTACAAATTTCTTTTGGCTACTTTCAGTCCTTTATAGTCCCATATAAGTTTTAAGATTAGCTTGTTAATGTCTTTGAAAAAAAGTCCTGCTTTTTTGGTAGATATTGTATATAGAGAGCAATTTGAGGAGAATATCCATTTTTAAAGTTTCTTCTAGAATTTTTATAGGTTAGCAGCTAGGTCTGTGATCCCTTTTGAATTAGTATTTGTGTATGGTGTGAGGTAAGGAGGTCCAGATGAAAATACTTGTGTGTGTGTGTGTGTGTGTGCACGCAAATGTGTATCTGATTGTCCTGGGACAATTTTCAAAAAGACTATCTTTTCCTCACTGAATTGCCTTGGTTGCTTGTTTTTACGATTTATGAAGAGTACTATGCTTTATATAGTCTCCTTGATCTTGTTTTCTTCACTCAGCAGATTTCTGGCATATTTGTCCATATTGTTGCTCACAAGTATAATCTACCCATTTTCACTGCTGATAGTATGCTATGATAGTTATCTGTTTCTGTACAACTGAAAGGTATTTGGGTTGTTTAGTCTGGCACGTCCATTTTTAGGTTTCATAGCTAAGTCTGATGGCAGTGTGTGAAAGCTGGCTGAACCGACACACTGGAAGGTGCAGGATGGCATACGGCCGGGGACCACCCAGGACTGAATCCAGTCTGACTCTCCTACTTCCCATGCAAATTATTTACCCTCCCTGAAGCTTAGTACTTTCTTCTGTAAGTTGGAGGTTTCACTCCGGATTCACTCTGTGCTACCATTAACAAACGTGAAAATACATGGCTTTACAAGGCCAGCAGTATATTTCACTCCATGTCAAAACCCATAGGTAGATGATTCAGAGTCAGTATGGTAGTTCTCCCCCCAAAAAACATTCAGGGCCATGCTCCTTGGAACTCTGCTATTCTTAGGATACAGCTTATATGGTTACAGTCCAAATGGTCATCAGCAGTCGTGCTCTGCTCTCATCTATGCATTGAGTGGATCCATCATGAACCAAGGTCAGTTTCTTTTCATTCCATCATTGTGTCATAAGGTACACCTCCCTCCAAGGCAGATTAAAGGTAGTTACAAACTCTAGGACAATCCTCCCATCAAGGGAGTCCATTTCCATTCCTCTTGAGTCTAGGTTTGGCTATGACTGTGTTACGAGAACTGGCTGTCCCACCCTGGTCTCTTACAGCCCTGAGTCACCATGTAAGAAGTTTGACTACCATGTCTGAGGGACCATGTGGAGAGGTCCTAAGAGAACAGGTGGATGGAAAGGAATCCAGAAGAACCGAGACTTATGATTGAACAAACCAAGGTACTAAGCATAGGAATAAAGCTTTCTTTGATGCTCTAGAGCAGTCCATTTACTGGTTGCACCCGTCCAAGTGATCCCAGCTGATGCTACATGGAACAAAAGAAACACCAGCCAAACTTTCCCTGTGTCTGGCTCACAACATTATGAGATACCATTAAATAGTTGTTGGCTTAAGTCACCAATTTTGGGGACAATTGGTTATGCAGCAGTAGATAACTTGGAACACCCCCAGTGCAGCCACCGGTATGAGTAAAGGGAGAGGTAGAAGCAAGACTGTGGATGGCGTGGAGAGCTGAACCACTTGGTTCACAGGCCTTGTGCAGCACTCGGTTCTGCTCATTCTTGATCTGGGACATAGGATTTCTATCTTAGGGTAATTAAAGCTGTAAGTCCTGACCTTATCCCTTGATTGGTTTGATAGAACCCAGCTCATGACGGGCAGTTCCCGATAACCCCATGGACATTTGATGTCCCATGTCAGAGCCCTGTCTCTACTAAAGCCCAGTAGCGAGCCAGGAGCTATCCCCTAATAGGATACGCTTCTTTGCAGTAGATAGCATGGCTTGATCAGGAACCCAGGGGTTTGTGTTGTGACTCTCCTTTGGGGGCTTACCAGCAGGAACACCACTCTGAATCTTCCCACCACGGTGACCTCTACAGCTGGAGGGTCTGTTGGATGTGGTGGAGCTACTACAGAGCCCTGTTCTGTTCTGGGCTCCAGTCAATCACTGGAAATGGTCTCATAAATGTAAACATGTTGCCTCTAGAATAAAAGGATGACCAGGCATTACCATTACCATTACCATTAACTGTGTTAAATATGATAAGGAATAATCTGTCCTTTACCTTAGAGGGATGACCTGGCATGCTCCAGACCAGTGGCCCTCTAGAAACTTCAGGGATGTGGAGGGCCTTGAATCTTCATAGGGTTTCTCTCCCACTCTTGGGAGTACATTTGTTGTACCAATACCACCAACATATTCACTAATTCTGGCTCACCCTGCTTGAATAATTATATGTCATCAATATGATGGAACCAAGTGAGGTTTTGTGGAATGTCCAGAAGGCCCATGTCCAGGGGGTGCTGGAGCTGCCTCCTATTGTTTCATGAAAGGAGCACCTGGGTGGCTCAGTGGGTTAAGCATCTGCCTTCAGCTCAGGTCATGATCCCAGGGTCCTGGGATGGGTCCCCTCGTTGGGCTCCGTGCTCAGTAGTGAGTCTGCTTCTCCCTCTCCCTCTGCCACTCCGTCCCCACCTCCCCACCTCCCCATGCTCTCTCTCTCAAATAAATAAAATCTTTGGAAAAAAAATATCATGAGAGCTGTTAGATTTTCAGGCATTTTGCAAACCAGTTGTTAAATACAGCTATTAAAAATAAGTCATTATAAATTTATAAGTTATATTAAAAGCAGAGATAATATTTAAAACTGATCATTTCCTAGCTATTTTACTATATTCTGTGATTTTTTTTACTTTTGTTTGCATTTATTTTATGCAGAATTTACTACCAGGCCATAAACTTTTGTTTCTTCAGTTTCTTCTGGGATATCTTTTTCTTCTGTGCAACCTCCCCTGCTGGTTTAGGAACAATCTGCTCTTTTTCAGTAAGGATCATCTCAGTGTGGCAGGGATAGCTCACGTGTGGGTGAATCCAACCATGAACCCGTTAAGTTCTGTGTCGCATCTTGGGGGTTTTGTTCACCTGGATGTGCTCAATGGCCAGAGAATCTACATCTAAACCCTTAAGCTCAGCATTACTCTCTTCATTTTTAAGCGTGTGCAGTAAAAATCAGCACTCTTTTTGGGCCACCAGCCCCGTGTCCAGCCCCACTGTTTGGCCAGGGCACACCTCCCAACTCCACCATTGTAGCCAGGGAGTGGTGCATGCTGCTTTTGCAATGTGACATCCTTCAGATACTTGGTGGCTTTCCAGATATGCATATTTTTGATGGCCTGGGCAGTTTCAGGTGTGTTCCTAAAGTGAACACAAAGATTCGAACCTCTAGATTGGCATGATTTTGTAGGGTTATCTGGGTCAAGTGAATAGTGAAATATTTCCAGAGATCACCTCAGGCTGCTTATGGGAAGAGCTATATTTTATGCTAAACTGTGCTTATTGACATCTGTTGTGTCTGTATGATTAAAAAAAAATACTATGATATACTGCGTGGGGGTGTGTTACCATGTACAGCTCTCCAAATCTGCATTTTCAGTAAAGTCACACTGGCAGCTTAAAATTGGGTATGGTAGAAATATTCCCTCTACAGAAATCAGCAAATAGGACAGACCACACTTTTCTGCCTGTAGTACCAGCACATGCTGTCCACGTCCCTTTGGACCACGTTATGATGCCAGAGTTATGATATAGTAACATAAACGTACAGTCGTACACACACCATGTAGATACCAGCACACGCTGTCCACGTCCCTTTGGACCATGTTATGCCAGAGTTATGATATCGTAATGTAAACGTACAGTTGTGCACACACCGTGTAGATACCAGCACACGCTGTCCACGTCCCTTTGGACCACGTTATGATGCCAGAGTTATGATACAGTAACATAAACGTACAGTCGTACACACACCGTGTAGATGCAAACTGCTTCTCGTCCTCCATCCTGATAGTATTTGAAAAGAACACTTTCACTGGGGCAAGATGGCAGAGGAGTAGGGGACTCTGTTTCAACGGGTCCCCTGAATTTAGCTGGATATCTACCAAAGCATTCTGAACACCCAGGAAATCAGCCTAAGATGTAAGAATAGAGATCTGAATCCCTACAAGCAGAAAAGCACTGCCTATCGCAAGGTAGGAAGGGTGGAGTCATGAATCTGCCGGCAGATATTGGAAGATAAACACAAGATAAACAGAAGGGGGAGGGAGCCGCCACTGGCTCCTGGAAAGTGATACAACACCGGAGCGTAAAAACTCGCACAGCGGTACTGGCAGGGAAACGGCTTTAGAGCAGCGCTCAGGCAAGACCCAGAGCTGCGGGTGCTCAGGCCCGCGGCCACTCCCGGTTCCAGAAGCACAGAGGGCAGGGACACACCCAGCCCCTGGGTCTTCCTGGGTGGACCTCTGAGAGGGTTGCTGTGGGACACACACCACGGGAGGCTGTGGTTTTCAATGCCGCAAACAGAAATGGAGACTGCATGTTCTGGAGGGTTTAGTGAAGCGATCAGACTGCGATTTCTCTGCTCTGGAACAGAGGTTTGGGTGCAGCCATTTTTGCTCTGACCCTCGGAAGAGGCTCAGAAAGCTGCCAGAGAACAAGAGCTCAAAAAACCGGTTTACACGGAGCCCAGCCCCCTACCCACAGGGGGCAGGGCAACTCTGCACAAGCAGGGCTGCCTGAGAAACAGCGCGCAGGCCCCTCCCCCAGAAGACAGGCTGGAAGAACAAGAGGACAACAACCCGAGGGTCCCATAAAACTGTAAAATCCCAAAATCAGGGGAAAATAGTGTATTGAGCTCCAGTCATTGCTTCACGGCTTGTTTATTTTTCAGACACAACTCTCTTTTTCTTTTTATTCTTTCTCTTATGCTTCTTCTGTTTTCTCTTTTTTTCTGTTTTCTCTTTTTACCTTTTTCTCATTTCAACTAGATGTTTAATATATCATATTTCATAGTAGCTTTTTAACTTGTACTTTTTCACACCTATATTTTTTTATAGATATACGCTTCAATGTAGTCCTTTTTTCCCTATTCAATATTACCTTTATATATATACCAGTTTTATTTACCCTGTAAATTTGAGAAGTAGTGTCCTCTAACAAACAGAACAAAATACACCCAGTAAGAACTGAAACACAATACTTTGTCCACACTGAGAGATTATAGCCCCCCCATCCCCTCACCCCCTTTTTAAAAAAATTTTTATTTTTTTTTCTAAAATTTTTAAAATTTTATAAAATTTATTCTTGTGTTTCATTTTGGCTTTGTCTTTTTGGTGGTGGCTTCCGAGCACTCTGGATTTTCCTAGGGTGCATCTTGCTTGGGTCGTGGTTTATATTTTAGACTCTGTACATTCCCTCAACCATGCTTCAACAGAATGACTAGGAGGAGGAACTCCCAACAAAGAACCAGAGACAATGGCCTCACCTGCAGACTTAATGGATATGGATATAAGCAAGATGTCAGAGATAGACTTCAGGGTAGCAATTACGAAGTCAATAGCTAGGCTTGAGAATACCATTAGTGACAACATAAAATCTCTGAGGACAGAAATGAGATCTAATCAGGCCAAACTTAAAAATGCTAGGAATAAGATGCAGTCTAACTGGATACTCTTAACAGCCAGGGTAAAGAATGCAGAAGAATGAATTAGTGATCTAGAAGATAAGCTGATAGAAAGGAAAGAAACTGAGAAGGATAGGGTTAAACAGCTAGAAGCCCATGAAATCAGACTTAGAGAGATCAATGACACCATGAAACATTCCAATGTCAGAATTATTGGGATCCCTGAGGGGGTGGAGAGAGAGAGAGGACTAGAAGGTATATTTGAGCAAATCATAGCCAGGAACTTCCCTAATCTGGAGAAGGAAACAAGCATTCGTGTCCAAGAGGCAGAGAGGACCCCTCCCAAGATCAATAAAAACAGACCAATAGCCCGGCATATAATAGTAAAACTTGCAAATCTTAGAGCCAAGGAAGCTATCCTGAGAGCAAGTAGGGGGAAAAGATTACTTACGTACAGAGGAAGGAACAACAGAATAACGTCAGACCTGTCCACAGAGACCTGGCAAGCCAGGAGGGGCTGGCAAGACATATTCAGGGTACTAAATGAGAAGAACATGCAGCCAAGAATACTTTATCCAGCAAGGCTGTCATTCAGAAGAGTTTCCAGGACCAGCAGAAACTGAAAGAATATGTGACCACCAAGCCAGCCCTGAGAAAATATTAAGGGGGGTTCTATAAAAGAAGAAAGACCCCCAAGAGTAACATAGATCAGAAATTTACAATCCATAGAAACAGGGACTGTACAGGCAATATAATGGCACTAAATTCATATGTTTCAATAGTTACCCTCAACATGAATGGCCTAAATGCTCCCATGAAATGGCACAGGGTTGCAGATTGGATACAAAGACAGGACCCATCCATATGCTGTCTACAAGAGACTCATTTTGAACCTAAAGCCACCTCCAGATAGAAAGTGAGGGGATGGAGAACCATTTATAATGCCAAAGGACCTCAAAAGAAAGTGGGGGTAGCAATTCTCATATCAGACAAATTAGATTTTAAACCAAAGACTGTAGTAAGAAAGGTAGAGGGATCGAGTCCCACATCAGGCTCCCTGCTCTGTGGAGAGCCTGCTTCTCCCTCTCCCTCTGCCTGCCACTCCCCCTGCCTGTGCTCTCTCTGTCAAATAAATAAAAGTTTTTAAAAAACTAATAATAATACATTTATAGTAGGAGACCTCAACACTCCACTCTCAGCAATGGACATAAGCAGATCAACAAAGAAAACAAGAGCTTTGAATGATACATTGGACCAGATGACTTTGTAGATATATACAGAACATTCCACCCTAAAACAACAGAATACTCATTCTTCTCGAGTGAACATGGAACTTTCTCCAGAATAGATGACATACTGAGTCACAAATCAGGTCTCAATCCATACCAAAATACTGAGATTATTCCCTGCATATTTTCAGACCACAGTGATGTGAAACTGGAGCTCAACCACAAGAAGAAATTTGGAAATGAACTCAAACACCTGGAAGTTAGAGAGCACCCTGTTAAAGAATGATTGTGTCAACCAGGAAATTAAAGAAGAACTTAAACAATTCATGGAAACCAATGAGAATGAAAACACATCAGTCCAAAATCTATGGGATACTGCAAAGGCGGTCCTCAGGGGGGAATACACAGCCATCCAGCCTCTCTCAAAAAAGTAGAAAAATCCCAAATGCACAAACTAACCTTACACCTAAAGAAGCTGGAGAAAGAACAGCAAACAAAACCTAAACCAAACAGGAGTAGAGAAATAATAACGATTACAACAGAAATCAATGAAATAGAAACCAGAAAAAGAGAACAGATCAAGGAAACTAGAAGCTGGTTCTTTGAATTAATAAGATCGATAAACCACTGGCCAGACTTATCCAAAAGAAAAGAGAAAGGACCCAAATTAATTAAATCATGAATGAAAGGGGAGAAATCATGACTAACACCAAGGAAATAGAAACAATTATTAGAAATTATTACCAGTAACTATATGCCAACAAATTAAGCAACGTGGAAGAAATGGGTGCCTTCCTGGAAACTTATAAACTACCAAGACTGGAATAGACCAATACCAGTAATGAAATTGAAACAGTAATCAAAAGCCTCCCAAAAAACAAGAGTCCAGGGCCAGATGGCTTCCCAGGGGAATTCTACCAAACATTTAAAGAAGAAATAATACCTATTCTACTGAAACTGTTTCAAAAATAGAAATGGAAGGAAAACTTCTAAACTCATTCTATGAGGCCAGCATTACCCTGATCCCCAAACCAGACAAATATCCCATCAAAAAGGAGAATTACAGACCAAAATCCCTGATGAACATGGATGCCAAAATACTCAACAAGATCCTAGCCAATAGGATCCAACAATACATTAAAAGGATTATTGATCATTACCAGGTAGGATTTATTCCTGGGACGCAAGGGTGGTTCAAAATTCACAAATCAATCAACATGATAGAGCACATTAATAAAAGAAAAGAACCATATGATCTTCTAAATTGATGCAGAACAAGCATTTGACAACATACATCATCCTTTCCTGATTAAAACTCTTGAAGGGGTGACTGGGTGGCTCAGTCGTTAAGCGTCTGCCTTCGGCTCAGGTCACGATCCCAGGGTCCTGGGATCGAGCCCTGCATCGGGCTCCCTGCTCCGCGGGAAGCCTGCTTCTCTCTCTCCCACTCCCCCTGTGTGTGTTCCCTCTCTCGCTGTGTCTCTCTCTGTCAAATAAATAAATAAAATCTTAAAAAAAAAAAAAAAAACCTCTTGAAAATATAGGGATAGAGAGAACATACCTCAATAACTTAAAAGCCATCTATGAAAAGCCCACAGCAAATATCATCCTCAATGGGGAAAAAATGAGAGCTTTTCCCTTAGGGTCAGGAACACGACAGAGATGCCCACTCTCCAGTATTGTTCAACATAGTACCAGAAGTCCTAGCCTCAGCAATCAGACAAGAAAAAGAAATAAAAGGCATTCAAATTGGCACAGAAGAAGTCAAACACTCTTTGCAGATGACATGATACTTTATGTGGAAAACCCAGAAGACTCCACCCCCAAATTACTAGAACTCATCCAGCAATTCAGTAATGTGGCAGGATACAAACTCAATGCACAGAAATCAGTTGCTTTTCTATACACTAACAATGTAACTATAGAAAGGGAAATTAAGGAATCTATTCCATTTACAATAGCACCAAAACCATAAGATACCTCGGAATAAACCAAAGAGGTAAAGGATCTATAGTCTAAAAACTACAGAACACTTATGAAAGAAATGGAGGAAGACACAAAGAGATGGAGAAACATTCCATGCTCATGGATCGGAAGAATAAACATTGTGAAAATGTCTATGCTGCCCAGAGCAATCTCTACCTTCAATGCCATCCCGATCAAAATACCAATGACATTTTCCAAAGAGCTGGAACAAACAACCCTAAAATTTGTATGGAGCCACAAAGGACCCGAATCATCAAGGGAAGGTTGAAAAAGAAAAACAAAGCTGGAGGCATCACGTTGCCTGATTGCGAGCGATATTACAAAGCTGTAATCACCAAAAGAGCATGGTCTTGGCACAAAAAGGGGACATAGATCAATGGAGCAGAATAGAGACTCCAGAAATGGATTCTCTTCAATAAATGGTGCTGGGAAAACTGGACAGCCCCACGCAGGAGAATGAAACGACCGTTCTCTAACACCACACACAAAGGTAGACTCAGAATGGCTGAAAGAGCTCCGTGTGGGGCAGGATCCATCAGAATCCTTGGGAGAACACAGGGAGCACCCTCTCCGGCCTCCACCACAGCGAGTTTCCGAAAGGTCGGGCTGGGTTTCGGCCTCACTGCCTCCCCCCTTCCTCCACGCCCATGGAGCCCTTCGGGACGCAGGGCACTTGCCCGGGTCCCACACGACCGCTGTTCGCACGCCCACCCGGGTCCCGGGCTCTGCCAGCAGAAGGGCGACGATGCTCGGGGTCACCGCCCCTCTCCAATCCAAGTCCGCCCGGGCGGAGAGTGCAGGGCTGGGCAGCCTCCCCGGGAAGGGTGCTGCTGGCCCCTGCTTAAACCCAACCCTTAACCCCGAACCCCAGCTTCACCCTATCCTGGCCCTAAATCCGACCCCGGCCCGGAGCCGGGTCCTGGTCTTCACGCTCGAACACTCAGCTAGCTCACCCGAGGCCTCCAGCCCGGATCCTCTGACCCCTAACCCCTGACCCTGACCCCCTGAGGACCCCTAACCCTCCCTCCCAGCTCCGCACACCCGCACCCCGACCACGCGTGCCTAACCCCGAGACTATGCTGGGGCTTCCTGAGGCGCATCATATACAAGCGGATCCCGCCGTCTCCAGGTATTGGGGCCCTCGATCCTTGCTTGGATCGAGGCCGAGAGCCCAGAAAGTCGGAAAGTAGCGACAGCTGGCGGAGAGGGCCGAGGGAGGTCGTGTGCAGTGCCGAGGACTGACGGAGCCGGCCGAATGGTGACGGGG